>NW_019385217.1:70209-100354 GCF_000671375.1 Centruroides sculpturatus
CATTTATCAAAACTCATTACATTAGATCTTATTATTAAACCAATAGTAAAAATCTAAATTGTTTTTTAAGCATTTTTGTCACTCTGATTCAATAGCTGACATTGTACTTTGGCACTCATTGCAAATGACAAGCAACTTGCTATGTTTGGTATTTTCTCAGTGTGTTTATGAAAGTCAGCCATTTTGAATTAAAATAAACTTTAATTATTTTTATTCAGATTGATTATTATGTCTATATTATAAATAATAAATGTGGTCATATTATAGTTATTTGAAAAATAAAAAAAACTAAATAAATATTTGTAAAATTTAAAAAAAAAAGTAATTAATACTGTGGGGTGTTTCGACACCCCACTGAGAACTGTTGTTTTTCTCTTACTGGAATTTCTGCAGCATCGTAGTAATTTCAGAGCATGCTCTATACATAAAATCATGAAGCTACTGAAGAGGACACAAATATTTCTTGCGAAATCTATGAATAGTGCAACTTTTAAAACGTTGGGGGTGGCGAAACACCTCACTGCACTACCCCAGGGTTAAACTGCGTCTTAAATTAGAAATAATATTGTAACTGAGTGTATGGAAGTCATTGTATATTTACGCTGTTATTTACACTTTTTAAGGAATATAAAAATCCATAATATATGATCAATAAAATAACCTCTTAGTAGAATCTCGCATCAAATTAACCTTAAAATGAGTGTTTAATTAACAATCGAATTGAAATTAAATACTTATTTAGATATTAGATACGTTTGCTTAGAAAATAAAAATATAGATTTATTTGAATAGATCATAAATTATTATAATTGATTCAGATAAAGTATTGAAATTATACTTACGTTTACTTTGCGAAATTAAACGACCGTGATTTCTGTCTTTTCAAAATGGAAATATGGTGTGTTCCTTGAGTGATGATTATTGAGTGATCCAATAATTTTATGAATAAAAGTTACCAAGGAGACATATTCGATTATAAGAACCATTTGATTTCTAAAAGCAGTTATTTTCAAATTTATATAAACAACACAATAAACTTTTTTTTCGAATCAACAGACGCTTTTGTTAGTGTATTACAATGCTGCTGTTACAATAACATGATTTATAGATGAGCTTATCCATCGTCTTTGACTATTCACCTGTAAGGACAACCTTATTTATAAATTATGTTTATATCTATAGAAAGTTACTTTTGAATATGTTATGACTCTGGAAACTATTTACGATTGATATTTCATAATCGTGTTTTCATTTTCCCCCCTTAAATTATTGATCTTCAGTAGAAAAATCCTTACACGACATTGTCTGCAACCTAGTCAAGTTTAAATTTAATATGCATATTATGGATGATTTATAGCATTAGAATAACGGAATTTTATTTCTTTTCAGAGCCATTTAACGCAGGCATGTTAATTATAAGTAGCTTAATTACTTATGATTGAACATACTGTATGTAATTAAGGCGATGAAATACGGTAAATCGAAAACTTATTTTATAATTTATCAAAAATTTTACGTTTTAAATACAGTAAGCGTCAAAATCCTCTCAAAGAATGCAGGAGACTGTTTTAAAAAACTGGAAACAGTTGCAAAGCACAATAACTTTATATTTATTTGTCTACATATATGTTTACGTATATAATTATAATATAATTATCCGAACAACATAATTATTTTATTAATAATAGTAATATAGAAAAAACATATGCATTGGGAGGATTTTGACACTTACTGCGTATTCAGTGAAGTAGATTCATATCAATTTTACAAACAAAATATTGTATTTTATTTTTTAACACCTATTTCCTAATGGTTTTTAACGAAAATCGTTTGGTCAAAGTAACATTACTATCGTAGAACTTTTACCAAAAATCGTCACAATCAATTATAAACACATCAATACACACAAAACCAAGTCAGCAGAAAATAACTACAAATTTAAAGGTTAATCTGTAAAATAAGATTCGAACCACAGTTACAGAGGTGATGGGAAAAAGTGCAATCTCTAATGTATCAGCACTTTGTCAAGAGGAAAGTTAGTATAGATGGCATGAGGTAATGGTATGTCTATTTATTGGCTAATTTTGAGGCCAATTTTTGGCTCTTGGAAGAGCCGGATTTTTTCAAAATGAAATATGCCTACTCCCAAACGATATCGACATATGACTTATTTCGTGTGTGGGTTGGAAGGTTTACGTTGTTAAAAACAAAATAATACAGTAATACTACATTAAAATAAAGCAGCTTCATTAAGTATTATAATTTGTTATAATTGTTACTGATATAAAAGTTTATAGATTATTGCACAATATCATATCATTTATATCGAATACATTACTATTATAACACATGAAAAAATGTCAATCTCTGAACCTGAGATATTTTCAGTGAAGTGAAATTTGCTGTTTACTTTTTGAATCAGATCATAAAAAGTAAACGTAAAACATGCAAATCCTGATGGTATTTTCGTCATTAGAAACGATACAAATTGCGAAACGTCAATTACATAACCATGGTTTCTGATGCAATACGTATAATTTCACTAAAATACAATAATAAAATAACAAATAAAATAAGTTTAGGACAAGGAATGAAATTCAGAGGCCCACGCGAGGTAATTAATGCAATCGAATTCATGCGTCTTCGAGGAATGAATTAATAAATTAACACATCGGGAGTTGTGTGGCATCCCACAAATCCTACAGCACGTTTTCCAACTTTTCTTACATTAAAATACGAAAAATTCTGAAAAATTTTTGTCGTGCTAACTTTTCAACCAGTTGACGTGCGGTTGACACTTTTTTCATTGCACAAATACTTTTTCGGAAATAAAGGGACTGGAGTCAAATCCACGCGAGCAATTATTTCTGGGAAAACTGGTGAGCATTGGCGCACGCACTGTCGCCAGCGTGCTTTTACTATGAATCTTTTATTTTGTTTGTGTCAACGTGTTTTTAAACATTTCTCATATAAATTCAATTAATTTTCGATTAAACAGTGAAGTAATTTGAAACATTATGAAATCACATGCCGATATTTGAATGAGCGCAACGCTACACTATAAGAATTTAAAATTAATTTATTTTTATGCAAATACCGTTCATATTTTGTATCTATTGTCTGTTACTTCTCTATCGCTGTAGAACAGAAACGCAGAGACAACGTGCCCGATTTTTGCATAATTTCAACTGGGTATGCTGTGTTGCGTGTAAAATTAAAAAAAAAAAAATGAATTTTGATAACGAGAACTAACAAGGCGGCGTGTGATCGCGTGCCGAATTTTCGATGCAAATGTTTGATTTTGCACGCATTAGATTATGATCTCTTTGTTTATCATATAGGAAATGTATTTGATAAAACACACCACAAAAAGTTTTTATACTTTGTTTCAAGCTATATTGGTTTTTAAATTAAAATATAATCAGTTTGTTGATTGCGTGATTACATCGCATGAAAAGTTGAAATAAAATTAAAGTAATCAGTCCTGACAATAGTGGTTTCACATGTTAAAGAATTCGTTCTTTCGAATAAAAGAAAGTTAAAAGCATCATAAGTCACATAGCTTTTGTTTAGTGTGCGACTTCTCAGTTTGTTAAAATTTGGCACGCGAAAGTGATCTTCTTGAAAAAGTTTGTTTCAAGACACATCACTAGAAATCAGTGTGGCGCTGTGAGACGAATCAAACCATGATTTATCTGCTTTGAAGAAGACTGCTTTATGGGTTTATACGCGTAACCAAGTGTTTACTTGTTCTGGCTTAAGTTTTTCATCTTAGAAAACGTATCCAAGGAGACTAAGCGTGGAAAAAACATTTGTTATTACATGAACTTTACAATTAACTTAAACAGGCTAGTACAGTAGTAACAGCGGTGTAAACAAATTTTAACATAAACGATTTTTCCATGTTTTCTCCACGTAATCAGGAGCAGTTGTCTCACAGGAAATCCTCGCGGCTGGCATTCCCTAGACAGATTACCGTGTATTGTATTTCCTTATACCATCAAACCAAATATCAGCTTCATTTTAAAGCATGGATTCCCAACCTTCTTTACATATCGATCCCTTTCAATAATTTTTCCATCGACCCCCTTAAATAAATATATACTTTCTTTTTTTATTACATTTTTAGAAATATTTTGTGTTAATAAGAAGTAATATAATTGTATTTAGTTTGAAACTTGTTATTTTAACATAAAATAACCGTGCATAAATCACAGTTTTATTATCCGAACATATATTTATTGCAGTACTTCCATAATACGTAAAAAATACATTTGTAATCATTCATATAAGGTAATAATCCCTTATTACAGTCCTATGTTATTATAATAGTGTAAATATCATATAAACGAAATCAAATATACATCATCGATATAAAAAAACTGTATTGATCTAGAATAGATTTATGAAAGAAACGACTCCCCTCCCAAGCCAACCGCATTATAAACTATAGGCCGTATTGTCTCGTTATATTCGTATTTGTAAAAAAATATGATACATATGAAAGCATTTATATAGAACTAAATAACTTATGGTTTCAATTATCGAGGGTTCTGTGACCACACAACTGTAATAAAGTCATTAGAGTTTGCTAATTGGAAAGTGTTTAATGTACTGTATGTACAATACAAACCTTTCGGATATCTGGGTTCTTGAGTAATATGGTTTATGACTGCAATAACAAATGCTAGTCATTCATTAATTTATACGCTTCTAGTCTATGGAGGGTGTCATCAATTTTGATCGGGCAGCGTTTACAGTTATTCTTATTGCTTGGAGTACGTTTTGAATGGGAGTTGGTTGGATAGTAAGGTCCAACCAACTCCCATTCAAAACGTACTCCAAGCAATAAGAATAACTGTAAACACTGCCCGATCAAAATTTGTAGTAAGGTATTTGTCTTTGTCCGGTTTATTAGGGTCTGTATGGCAATCGATATTATCGAGCTGTTTTGCATTAATCCATTAGAAGTTGCCATAACGCTACCAAAGTAATTTTTTCACATTGTACAGTACAAGAAATGCACATATTTTTCTACATCCCCTTAAAGATGGGACGTACGAAATCGTAATATCACTGGTTTAACATTGAAATCCGTAAGTAATATAAGATGGGATAGCGGAATATAAATATCAAATATTTTAATGGAGTTTTTTTTTTAACTCCTGCCAACTATACAGAACTATCATAAAAACTTCGTACCAGTAAATTCTTATCGTTTGGGTTAAGTTATAAATCTACTCGTGATTCACATAATGGGGCAAGGGCGGCCAAATATCTAGCAGGCAGGCGGCTAACAGCCCAGAACCTGGATAGAATTGGAAACCACCAGCTAAACGGGGTGAGGTTGGTGCTCTGTAAAGCGCATGCGCGAATGCGTATAATCTGCCTGTTTGTAAGCTGACAATACAGCGCTTCCATTCCGCCACTGATATTCGAATATACAATAGCAATCTCATCGTTTTTTTTCACATGTAGTATAGAAATTTGTAATAAAACAAATAATGCGATTATAATAAAATAGTAATTTTAATTATATGAAAATAATCGCGCAATATGTATTTATTTTTTTAGAAAATACAAGGAAAGCAGCGCTTCCACCGCTTCCAATGACGGCAAGCCACTGTAACACAACAGTAAACTATAATAGGAAGTAACGACGTCACGTGTTTTAAACGAGAAATGTTAATCACGTGATCATTTTAGTACCGGGCTTCTGCGCTGGGGTGCTGCATGTCTTTTGTCACGTGATTTTCTCGAAGTCCATCATCTGTGTCTTTTCGTGTCTCCTATCCCTACACAAATTTCTTTTTTCCCCTTTGCATTAATTCGTACAAAGAGTTAATTCATCTCTTTAAAGATGTCTTTTGTAGCACATACCAAATTCTTTTAAAAAAATTTGTTGATTTTGTGAACTTTTATTGATTAAAACAGAATTAAATTAGAACATTCTTTTAACTAGAACTTCTGCTAAATATTAGAATAAGAATAGGTTTATTGCCAATACTTTTAATTAAGCAAATATACTTTATTTGTACAATCTTATATCAGCTCAA
The DNA here is from genome assembly GCF_000671375.1 of Centruroides sculpturatus. NCBI lineage: Eukaryota > Metazoa > Arthropoda > Arachnida > Scorpiones > Buthidae > Centruroides > Centruroides sculpturatus. The sequence continues at coordinate 76,266 of NW_019385217.1, forward strand.
GTTTTATACATTTTTGGAAAATTGACTAACAATACAAATATCTTTTTTGTGTTCGATTTTATCGTACAATGTCCTACTAATTTAACCTTCACAACAATTAAAGTTTTTTACATTGAATTTTATATTTATTTAAGTATCAACAAACTACAATTAAAGAATTCAACTAAACTAGTAATTTAAGTTTTACTTTATATTCATTTATAGTGCTGTGATTTAATATATATATAAAATTGTATTAAGATTTATTTCATTTGATTAAATATATTTTATAATTTTAATAAAATGTACAGTACAATATACAGTACTGTACATCACAGAATACAATATAAGTTATTAATTAAATATAAAAGTTTAATAAAAAAAACTTGCCTAAACTGAATAAAATGTGTATTTCCCAAATTGCTATACAGTATTTATATTTCAATATAACTGTGCAGAGGTGACACAGTGTATTACAATATACGTGTTTCACTGTATTCCAAATTCTCTGTGCTGTGTGATGCAGGAAAACATCGTCTCCCCTGAACTTTATTGATTAAATATGGCATTAATTTATATTACGTATTTAAGGCTTTATCTTGTCTTGTAGCAGATTCTCAATCACTGTGCCGCGAGATTTTTGAAGTGTTCCACCACTGCGAATATTCATACATAAACGACGTCAGACAAGTGGTTTAATCGGTTCTACCTTCCTTGGGCGTGTTTGGAAATTGTAACCGGTGTTACCGGTAACTGCCGGTAGTTACTAAGACGTTTAGAAAATGTGACTTAAATAACTTTAACTTCATAACGTTTAAAAATCACTGTTATGACGTCACCGGTTGTACTGATGTACTTACAGAAGTAACCGTGTGTTCCGCAAAATTTTTAAATTATTAAAAGTGTACCGTGACGAATAAAAAGGTTGAGAATCACTGCCCCGTGGGAAAGTGTGACATAATTGTGATGTAATAGTAGTTGTGTGCGTTTATGATGGTCGTAACTCGGGAAATAATGCCTTCCGGGAGGTCTTTTAGGGGTAACTGGCCCCTATTCAGGCGTTACAGACATGGAGAAAACCCGGAAAACTCCATGTGGCCAGCCTGGCGTGGATAGGCGCGAACCCACGACCGAAATCCCAGTGTTCAGGGAACGGAACCGCTTGGCCACTGGTGGGCCTTTTAAGGCTTTACAGCCGTCTATGAACCGAACGCCATCTACCGATGATAGTAGGAATCTTACAAAATATTTTTCTTCCTAAAAGAACTTTATGGAATGATTCTAAACGTAATCTCGGACAAATGTATCGACAACATACCAACCGTTTAGTTCACAAATGTTTAGAATCTATCATACTTTATGCGGTTTCTGTACTCATCGACTGAATTATCATAATTAATAAATTTATGGCTTCGAAGAATAAGTACCAAGTGACTTGGGTATTTCACATTAACACTTACTCTTCCAAGCCACGGAAATATAGCCTATTAAATTATGTTCAAGTCAAGACAAATAAAGGTTCATGCATTAACGTCCGCTTCCGGTCTGTCGATAAGCACTCCACAAAGTTCAAATACTTCGGTCTCGCACTCTCTGGTTTGTCAGAAAGACACCTTACGACTTCACAAGCTGTAGATCAGTCGCAACTTATGTAACAAGGTAGGTAGACCAGTCCTACTTTCCGCCACAGTTCCTCCTTTTATACTATTCGTGAGTGTAACGGTTGGCCAATTACAAAACTGCGCTGAATCGAGCTCTCCATCGCATCCACTCCGGCTGGTAGACAATCTCGACTTAGTTCAGAACGTTAATCGTCTTTTTCTACGCGCCAGTAATTCAAAATTTGAACTATCGTGTTGTTACACGATACCTCATTGACAATTCACATTATTTTAGTTTTCACTGACTTTTTCTGTTTTTAAATTTCTATCTAACTTGTACGACAAGAAATATTCACAATTCTGAAACATTTCTGTAGTTTAGTACTTCGGAAAGTGTAGTTCATCGTCGTAATAAAATCATATTTCTGCCTGAGAACTGAAATCCTTCAAACAATTTTACTTAAAAACTGATACAAGAATAACACGATGGCATTTAAATCATAAATTAGAGTTTCAATATTCTAACATTTTTTAGGATTTCTCATTCCTTGAATTTCTTTCACAGTTGAATAAAATGATGAACAACTCTCTAAAATCTAAAAATATTTAACAAATAATGGTTACTTTAATATACTTTTATTATACATTTTTATTTAGAAATTCATATTTTACCTCAAGTAAAGAGAATTTAGTAAATGTGAAATCTAAACAACGTAATCCCATCTTGGGTCCATCCAACAACTTTAAAGCACAATTCAACTAGAATAAAAATTATAATATTATAAGAAAATATTTCTTTAATAATATAAAATCTCATTGATATTAATTAATATATTTATTTAGAAATGTTAAGTTTAGTTTATAACAAATAAAAATTAAAAATAAGTGAAAATAATTGAAGACGTTTACTTTCAGTCGATCTCTAGTGGATAAGTCGAAGTCACAAAATTTCTTTAAACCCATTAGTGGAGATATAGCCTAATAAAAATTAAGTATATTTAATTTTATACATAAAAGTAATTATAAGTACTTATTACAATATACGGGGTATACATAAAGTTGCTTTATAATTTCACAAGTGAATAGTATATATTTGTATTGATATACAGCAACCTACTGATATTTAATTGATGCATTAACTCATAAAGTTTTTGACATATGGCTGTTTTATTGATAAACACATTATTGGCTTTTGTTTTTTTCCATAGATAGTTAATACACATAACAGCCTTAATATGCTAATATATAATATCCGACGTTACAATCGGCAAACTTCAACTACAGTCACTGTCAATAAATGGTACAACACTGCATTGAGCCCTTATTGTGAGAAGATTCCTGAACCATACATTTCTTGAACATTAGATATGTAGAGATGAGAGTATTCCTGTTTCTTTGGTTTTCCCATGCATAATCTTTGCATTTTTGTGGATTTCTGTACATGTCAAAACCAAGTGTTTCACTCTCTTCTACAGAATATTAATTATATTACATTTAAAGAGCAGAATAATCAACACCATTGCCATTATACACAGAGAGACTACAGGTATAAACAATATTAGAATATGAAATTATTACAAAAGTTGCTTCTAGCCCTTGATATAATTATATTAATTAAATTATCCACAACCGTGAGGCAGATAATAGTGAGGGCCACTCCCAGCACCTTGTTGTAAGTTGGCATCTACTACTCTGTCGTCTTACTGTTTTTTGGTATGTACATTACCTGTCTGTATAACTTTAGTTCATTAGTGTTAACTAGTAATTGTCTAACTTATAACTGTTTTGTATCAGCACCCTGTATGTCACTCCACCATGCAAAGTCATGAAGATTTATTACACCTGTCTACACTGATATTACCTACTGCTCCTATTATAATGGCGTCTTCACTTTTATATTGTGTAGTTTTAGGCACAGTTTTAAGTTTATCTTTACTTTGTATAATTTTTAATATACCATCTACTTTAGATAATACTTACTGATGATGCTTAACTACTCATACTGTTACAGTGGTGTCTTCAATTTTTATATTGTATAACTTTAGGCTTAGTTTTTAAGTTGACCGTTACTTTGTATAATTCTATTATAGAATTACCTTTAACTAATACCAACTGATGAGGGACTATTTTCTATTGGGAAAATAGTCCGAAATGCATTTTGGGTTTTCGTTTTCACACTTATGTAGTAATTTTTTGAGTTTATTAAATTGTTTTTACTTTGATCCCTGAGCGTTTGTGCCCATCATTGGTCTGATAAGCCCTCACTATTATCTGCCTCACGGTTGTGGATAATTTAATTAATATAATATTAGAATATGATTAGAAATTCTATGTGCCACCAGATGTTGAGGTGGACTTAACACAAAAACTTTGAGTTAATGCCTGTGGACACACAAACATCATTCACTTGTAAAGTTGTACGCTATTTACATTTACACCCTATATATTATATGATAAAAATAGGCACTATTTTAAGTCAGTTAGACTAAGCAACAACAACAGAAAAAAATTCATTAAAATAATGAGTAAATAGTACTTACAGATACAGATATCTCAGCAACGAATATCCATACTACAATACTTACAAATATAACACAATTTAAGACAGTGTAAATAACTGTGAAGGCGAGAACGTCATAAGTAAAATACAGTAAATTGTACAGTATTATACAAACTAGTGCTATAAGTGAACAATAAAGGGCAGAAAAGATGTTACTGAATAAAAGATTGCATTCTTCTAAAAGAAGGGAATGTTCCTTGTACTCATCTCGAATTTTCTGAATAAAATAGCCTAAATTTTCAATTTCAGAACTAACATTAGAAATTTTTCTACTGAGATCGTCGAAATTTCCTTTAAGAATAATCAAACATAAGAAAACCGTTGCCATACCAAAAAAACAAACTGATGATAATAATACCATATCTAGGTTAAGAAGAAGGAAGCATACAGAAGCTACTTCGGTGTTCGTAGATTTTGCTATTTCTGGAAATGCAAAAATGCCATTGAAAATGTTAATCAAAATAGCTGTAGAGATAATTGCGCATAAACCTGAATAAACTAAAATAATCTGCCATTTGTATAAACGATTTATTTTCTTTTGATCGTGAATTAAATTAAATCTAATGCCATATCCTAATCTTTCGCCGATCATCATGACAATGTAAATAGAACAACCCATATGTCGAAACACTATATGCGTCGCTACATTCGTTGCGTAGTCGCTACCGATAACATACATATAATCGGAGCAATAATAAGATGAGGATGACTTTGGGAGTAAAAGCATTAAATGCATTAAAACATTGAAAAACAGGAGAATGATTAAAATAGTGTACTGCTTGAATTTAAACAATTTCGATGTTTTCTTTCCTTGATAATGTTGACATTTGAACAATACGTTGATTCCTAACAGCTTGTTAAATTTCAGAATAGGATCGATTAATGCACAAGAACAGGTTATTTCTTCTTCAACGTTTACGTACATGATATTATATAGTATAAGAAATTTGAGAGAAATGTTTCTCGTAATTGTTTCTCGAGAGGCAGAGTCTCCAGGTTCACTTTATAAAAATCCAATATGCAATCTAGCTACTACACTGCACTCTTGGATATCATACTATATATAAAACTTATATAAGATAACCGTATATAAGAATTTTCATGTAACACGAATGATTGAATTACGCTAAATGACACAAAAGATGAGAAACATCTGTGTAACGAATATTATAAATTAGTCTCTAAAATGTTCCATTATGTTTATGAGAAATACTAAATGTACATTATATTTTACGATAATGTTTTACTAGTTACATTTATGTTATAGTGAATGATGTAATGGTCTTTAACATTTATTGAATTTAGTTATAACTTGATGTACAATAATAATTTATTTCTCAGCATATATTTGGAAATGTCTTTATTTCAATTTGAGATAAAATACAATTTTCATAACAATGACAATAAACCAGATTTGTGGGAAAACGTTTATGTGAGCATAAATGATTTATTTCATAATGTACTTAGTGTCATAATAAAGTGACTTGAAGAAGACAGAAATGAAATCTATTTGCAAACTGAAATATGTGAAGCTTTTAACCGCACCAGCATCCCAATACATAGCAATTTATTTAATTTACTTATGTGCAAACGTTTCACCTAAATCTGGAAAACCATCTATGAAAAGTTCCTGGACATACGCCCAGCAGTGGCATAGTGGATAAAAACATTGAACTCTGGTAGTTGGTCGTGGGTTCGCCCCTTTCCAACGGACTCGCGATGTGGAGTTTTCCTCATATTGAAGACACCTAAATAAAGCAAATTTTTATGTGCAACGCGACATATGGGCACAATATCGCCCATACGTCGCGTTGTCGTACACAAATAAAACAAAGTCTGGACATACACTCTCTGGCAAATTGGCCTAGGTTGCCATATTTGTATCATAACCCGGACAGTAGAGAAGTCTGTATGGCCCACCCCCGCAGCAGGAATGGGGTTCAAGGAAAAAAAAAAAAAAATAGGTTTATAAACCCAATTTTAAAAGTACAATATTTTCAGCCAGGATAAATATGACGGTAAAATTCGTGATTTATTTAAAAAATATTTTAGTGATTCACTCGTTAGTTTTGCATAGACCTATGTGCTCGGCCCCAGGCATACAAGTAGTCAGAAGACACAGACAAGAGATGGAAACGATTCACTAATCTGAATTATTCAGGAAAATTATGAGATTCTTGATCACATTCGATTCCGGATTCCTCGGATTATAGAATATCTTAAACCCGCGAACATCTAAATTTTAATAATTTATGTTTATGTGTTTGTATTAATGCACATTCTTTCAATTTTCTATCCAGAATTTTTTGTTTATATCGTATGGCTGTAATTTTTAATTTTAATATCTATGAATTTATTTATTTTATAATTTTTCACTTATAACTTCTATTCTTCATGTTTTCGATTTATTATTGTACACTATTCCCTTTATTAAGTTTTATATAATGTGTAGATAAATTCCCGTATAAATTTCCAATTGTAATAATGGAAAGTTAACGTATACTATTTTCATAATTTTTTTACAAGTCGTTCATAATCCTAAACAGTGCATTATTAGATTAAACTGTTGATAAAATAAAGATTAAATTTATGTAACCATATGAAAGAAATTTCTGAGATTGCTTATTATTTAACAGATGAAGATCTCAAAAAAGTTTTATATAGATCTCAAGAAATTGAATGCATTTACAAAACTAATCTCTGTAATTAACTTGTATTTAAGGATTATTTAGTTTTGTAATGAATTACTATTTCAAATTTCTGTTCTTATTATTTTCAATATTATAATAGAAGTTTCGTGTGATTATGTAAACTTCCATATTCTTTGTTAATACTAATCTGTTGTATATATTCCAGAAGTTAGTCGTTCGATTAATTTTCTGTCTTAATTTCCTTGAATTTACAAAAATTTTTAGATATAACTTGTTTACATTTTCATTTTTAATACTTGAAATAAATCTATATAATTTAGAATTTTTTAAAATTAAAAATAGAACCATTTTATTACCTTTATGATTATAATTTTACTAACTGAGGTATTTGATTTCGCTCTGGAAAATAATGTACTGTAGAAAATTTTGTAGAAATCAGTTCATCCGTTCTCATTTGATCTTCGAATAGACACACATAAATTCAATTCTATATACAGATAATAATTTTTGTGATTACAAACATACAGTATGGTCTCTTTACTGGGTTGTGGTTTCCAGCAGTTACTGCGTAAAATTAAATTCCTTGAAAATCTGTGCTGTTGCAAAAAGTGATGACTGGACACTTTGCAACCATTTGCAAGTCTCCTTTCTAAACATACAAGCTTTCTCTTCGGAAATTATTTTTCAAAGTATGGACATTATGTTTTGTAAGGCTGGCAAACACTTTTCTTGTTGTCATCTTACCATTTGTTGATGTATGACACACTTTATTGGTGTATGATTGGAAATATTCCAATATTAAGGGTGATTGTTTACAGCAGTGTTTCTCAACGGGGGCGATATCGCCCCCATGTGGGCGTTTTTCCTTGTTGAGGGGGCGATTAGTAACAATTTATATTTTAGGGGGCGAAAAACAATTTTCTGGGCGATATAGTAAAACATTAAATTAAGAATAATTAGATATTTTATTCGTTATATCGTACAATAATTAAACAAATAACATTATACTAGTCACTAGTCTATTCAATGCAGTACGAATTTGGCCCTCGGCATCGGAATTTTGAAGTGAAGGGGGCGATACTACGTTGAAGGGGGCGACGATTCATTAGAGGTTGAGAAACACTGGTTTACAGTAATCATAAAATAAACGGTACTCGAGCATAATAAGTATAAAAAATTTTATTTATTATTAATTCATTTATAATTCATTTTAATTTAGAAACAAATCCAATATTTAATTACATGTCATTTTGTCAGAAATTTAATTTAAATGTACTTATTTTAATATAATATTAATAAGATTTTTCATTTTTTATTCGGAGTGTAGACTAAAGATCTGGAATAATTTCTTCCATTTTTGTTTCTGCAGATTTACTGCTGCACGCGATTTGCTTATTATATTCCGAATGTTCGACTTTTAAAAATTAAAGCCTAAAAGAAAACGAACGTAGGAAAATCATTAGAAATTTTTATATAGAAATTTGATGAAGATAACTTTTCAGTGTTGAACATTTGGGATGTATCAGAATTTCATATTAATACATGATGTAAATTAAGAGAATGGAAGAGGAAAAAAACACTATCTACAGATGAAGAAAGCAAACGAAAAACAGTTAAATGAATTAAATGAAGCGTATGCAGCTAATTGTTGCCACCGTTGCTGAGATAAAGGCTATTCTCTGTAAATTGGGTCAAAAGTTTAAACTATTTAGCAGACACGTGCATGGGTTATTAAACAAAATAAATATTTTATTAGGAATAATTGCAATCAACTACAGTGTTAAGCAGTTATCAAGCAAGGTTACATCCGAAAAACAACGTGGGTGTCTAGTCTAACCATATGTGAGTAATAACATGAATATGTTGGATTGTCATATATCATAAACTACTGTAGTTCAATGATTGGTCTCAACGAACTAATTAGTACAACGCTCTATTCTCAACACGTTCGTGTTGTTATTCATATAATTCGAGACTGGACACACTAGGACGACGAGTCTTTTTTTTTTTGACTGGATGGCACTGAAATAAAGGTTTTACAGTGGAAAAGGGAAGGACCCGGTGCGCTCGTACATTGGGGCACTTTTGGCACGTGCCTTCCTTTTCGTCTCGGTTGCTCTTCTCCTAATCCCCAAGGGAGTTTCATATTCCATTATCAACAAACATCAAAAAATTTATCACTTCTAGCCTATTCTGCAAATATAAAAGAAACTAATGAACGATATTTGTTCATTTTCCATGCAAACTCGTCGTATGTTGACCAAAACTTGGTCGTGAAAACAAGAAACATTTTTGTTTTCAAAGCTAAGTTAGCCTGATTGCAACCAGTGCCGTCTTGTGAGAGCGCTGATCAAGGTTGCAGCCTACCGCTCTGAGAATACCGTGATAGAATTCGAATGAGTCGAAAAATCCACAAGAATTTTTCGAGGGTGGTCCATCCGGATATGTTGGCCCCTCACTACTTATAATGAGCATGCTAAAAGAGGCCCTCTTAATGTCAACAGGACGGAAAGACTTTTTTAAAAAACATTGTGTCCCCTGCATGCGCCGCTGGAAAAGACGTTATGCCAAATATGAAGTTTAAATGTTATGCAAAGCTCCTGACAAAGGTTTAGGCTTGGGTATCTATAAGTCCGCGCGGGCAATGACGGACCTTCATCGCATTATTTAAACTTAGCAGCAACACGGAAGTATCGGTATGGGTATGGAGTATATCAAGAAGAGACCAGTGTTTTACGTGATTTTGTCAAATACGGTGACATTCCACTAATGCCTTTGACTTTGACTTTGACTTTGACTTTAACATGACATAGGAAAATAATGCACATAATGTACCCCAACTGACACGAATTAAACAAATTTGATGTCACTTAAAGTAGAGTGTGTATGACGGAGAGTATAGGAGGCCAATTCCACTGCAGAGCCTTGCAAATGAATTCAGAACAAGCGCCACCATTTTACGATTGAGGATTTCCAGAATTTTTTGAAACGTGTGAAAAGATTCGAAGGACAACAGACTATGGAGTACAGACATATACGATTTCGTTAAACTAATAGACTAACTAAATATGTTTTATTTTGTAACCCCATAACTTTCAAAATAAATTAACTTTCATATTCCAGATTCTAGTTTACACACCCTTAGTATTTACAGGAAATAATATAAATCGAACGTTTGTAAAACAGAATATGTTTTCAAGTTAAGTTAATTTAAAGATAATTAATTAATATTGTGACATGCTTTACATGAATAATTTGCTGTGTTATTTCTCTTTAAATCTAATTTTTCTTTCGAGTTTCAGATTCTGAAAATTATTATTAATGTCTGTTGTTTTGACTTGAGGAGAGGCTAATAATTTCACATTTTTGAATTCATGGCCAAACTGTAAATTTCAAAATCTGGGTTAAAATAATGTAAGTTTTGACTACTAACTAATGGAAGTAAATTACTTCTAGATTTTGAGTTTAAGGTATTCTTCGAAATTTTCGGTTTACGGTATCGTCATCGGAATTTTGACTTTACGATATTTTAAGAATTAGAATTTACAGCAATTGTTTTATGTTTAGGTACTGCATTTGGTGTATTGCTATAGTGTTTCTAAGTTTTTAGTTCTGTTAGGGTCTTCATATCCCGTGCTTTCGTTAGTTATAATTTTTTCAGTGCTACTGTTGAGATTTTCAGAATTGCCATTATTGGGATTTTCAGAAGTGCCGTTATTGGGATTTTCAGAAGTGCCGTTATTGGGATTTTCAGAAGTGCCGTTATTGGTTATTGGGATTTTCAGAAGTGCCGTTATTGGGATTTTCAGAAGTGCCGTTATTGGGATTTTCAGAAGTGCCGTTATTGGTATTTTCAGAAGTGCCATTATTGGGATTTTCAGAAGTGCCATTATTGGGATTTTCAGCAGTGCTATAATTATTAGATTCTGGGCTTGAAGTAGTATAGTCCAGACTAACAGTAGTTTCATCTTCAGGTGTTGGTGAAGTTTTCGCATCTTTTAAAAGAGAAAATTTAGTTTAAAATACAAAAATATTATTTAATCGCGCAAACATAATGCTTACAATTTATATATTATATCATTAAAAATGTAAGATTACTTAGTAATTATAACAAAAATTTAATATAAATTTCAACTACTGTTTAAGTTTCAGAATAATAATATTACAGATACATTCAGGACAACAAATTAAATTCCACATTCGTTGACCAAATAAAACAACATACAACTTCGACCTATTCATTTCAAACACTCCAATTAACAGAATATATATTATGAAAATATTTACTAAATATGCAAAATCTGCCCAAGAAATAGTTTGAGGAAAAGGAACAAAGTAATTATTGTGTGCAATATTTTCCGTAGATGTGCAATACATTCTACACGAGAGACTAGAAACGCCGTATTTACTGTAATCACAACAGTAACATAACAATGGAGAAAGTAGTAGTACTGTATACTTTAATTTATTACGTAGATACTTTTTAAACGCGAACCACGTGTATAGTCCGTGCAGCGAAAGAGTAGACATGAGTCAGTATGAGCGGGATAGGCCGGATGGCCGAGCAGTCCAGGTGGCAGGCTCCCGCTCTGGGGAACCGGCATCGATCCGGACGGGTCGAGAATTTCCCAGGAATTTTTCGGGGGTGGTCCGTTTGGGTATGTCGGGCCCTGTCCCTTACCACCCGGTCACTCCATTGTGGGCCTGGCCGAACCCATACTAAAAGAGACCCTCTGAGTGCCCACAGGGCGTAAAGAATTTTTTAAAAAGTCTGAGCGTCAAATGAAAGGGATGGAACGAGAAATGTGGAACTTGACACATTGACTACAATAATAAAATTTTAAAAATAAAATGTAAAACAATAAAATTATTCACGGTAAAGACAGAAGATAGTATAAGAAGGTTTTTAAAATGTAAAAAATACAGTTGAGAGATCAACTCTACTCATTCTCGATAAAGGAGTGTTGTAGCCTTCGCTTTTCACTCCGGAAGAACAGAATCGCTCAGCGATCGAAGAAGCGGCCTTATCGAAGACGATCAATCCGAGGAAGACAGGAGAGAGGTCACGAAGCGACCAAAGCCGGGCTTATTGGAGACTGCCCACTCGAGAAGGGGGGACAGAATGCCTTCCGGGAGAACTTCGAGGGGAAGTTGGCCCCTATTCAGGCATCATTGGCAAGGAGAAAAACCCGAAAAAACTCCCGCTGCCAGCTCGTCCGAGTGAGGCGCGAACCCCCCATCGAATTCTGGTGTTTAGGGTGTTGAGAGATCAGATCAACGTATCAGCTTTTACATCCATTTCATTTGACAGGCTGACTCATAGGCCTATTCCCTTCCAGCTCAAATTGACTCATGTCTATTCATTCTTTCGCAGCGCGGACTATAACAACACAAACATGGTAAATTACTATAAATAGATTTGCTCCAGCGTAGCATTTCAATACGTTAGCAACAAAATATTGTATTTATACCACAAGGATAATAAAATAAAATTAAACGTTTCTGCTAACTTAAACCAATTATTTATGTTAGGGCTTATCACATCAGTGAATGTGAGCACTAAAATTATTTATATTTAATATATATTTAAGTTTACAAAACAAAGAGATATTACGATAATTTTTGTGATGTCTTCATCGTTATTTCGGCCTTTTAATATAAATTTTATGTATTTTTATATTGTGAAGTTTAATTGAAACACCAACTGAAAAGGGACTATTTTAGAGTCCGAAATGCATTTTACGTAGATTTTATATACAGTGGGTGATCGGTTAACGAACAGTTCAGACTGCGAAAAAATCGGATAACGAACACTTTCGCGAAAGTGTTCGTTATCCGACAACGAACACATCACATAACAAATGTACGGACAACGAACACATCACATAACAAACACAAAAAGAAGGGACGTAAAATAACCAATACCGATTCATTTTCTATTGTCTCCAGGTGACATTTTGAAACTTTTCGGAGCACAGGACACGTAGACATAGACGCTCAACCCGATTCCGATCTGATAATATTCCTTCGAACTTTGAAATACTCCATTGTAATTGTAATTCCAGCTTTTTGTTACCTTTCTGACAAATAATTTTTTATAGTCTTTGCGAGATTTCAGGCACTCGTTAAGTTTTGCGTCGGTTTTTATTTTCGAAAGGTGAGAGTTTAATAGCCAAGATAAAGAGTGGACAGATGATGTCTGATGTTGCTAGGCAGTACGGCTTAAACAAGTCTATGTGGAACCGTACATACATCACAAAAGACAAGAAAAATATTACTGGGCATAAACCTATGCAAGACCGATTGACGTTACATTGGGAGCAAATGCTAGTGGTGATATGAAGCTTATCCCGTTTCTTGTCTATCACACTGAGAACCCAAAGCATTCAAAAAATTCCACAATTAAAAAAAGACTGCCAGTGATGTGGAAATCGAATAAAAGGGTCAAGCAAGCTCTTTTCAAAAAATGACTGTTTCAATTGTGCTCCAAGCATCAAGGATTATCTTCAGACCAATGAATTGTCATTGAAAGCTCTGTTGCCATTGGACAATGCACCAGGACAACCTAAAGACCTTGAAGATAATTTGCTGGAAGACTTCCTGGCTAACAGTTCAGTTTCTGCCTCCAAATACCACTTCGTTGATTCAACCAATGGATCAAGAGGTTATTGCTGGTTTCAAGAAATTGTACATTCGAGCACTGTTTTGTGTTTTGAAGCATGCTAGTTCTCCTCAACGATGACATTAAAAACGTTTTGGAAAGAAAAATCTGATATTTGTGAAGCTATGCGGCTCATTCAAAAGGCATGATCAGAAGTGACTCAACGACAGTTGAATTCTGCTTGGCAAAAGCTGTGCCCTCCTGCATTCAGGAGACAGAGGTGATGTCCCTGAAATTATGGATGAAATTGTGACAACTGCTAGAAAGCTGGAATTGGAGGTGAATGAAGATGACATTGAAGAACTCGTAATGGAACCTGAAACTGATCTGACGACAAAAGAACTCCAAGAACCCTTGAATGAAGAACACCAAGAAACTGAGCGAGATGTGTTTTCTTCTAAAAAGGAAAAAGACGAAAGAGGATTAATGTCGACATCTGATATTAAAGATCTTTTGAAAACGTGGGAGAATATCAGAACAACGGTCATAGAATTGCATCCAAACCAAGTTGAGGTTAATAGGTTTGGGAATCTCTACAATGATAATGCTATTAATTGCTTGCGAAAAATTCTGAAGAATAGAGAAAGGCAATCGACATTGGACCACTTTAACGTCCCACAAACGGAAAAAAAACATGACTGATAAAAATGCAAGACTGCGTATATGTATTTTTATTATTACATGTAAATATAGTAAGAAAGTATATAATTTTTTATTTATATTTTGGGGTCTCCAGAACGAATTAATCAAATTTCCATAAAAATCTATGGTAAATTGATAATCGGTTAATGAACAATTCGGTAACGAACATGATCTTGGAACGGATTATGTTCGTTAACCGATTACCCACTGTATTTTATACATATTAGTTTTAATTATTGTAAAATCTCTGATTTGTAAACGTAAATATATATTATGAGCCCGGCGTTGCTCGGAAAAAAGTAACGATAGCAAACATTAAGATTATTAGATTATTGCCGATTTTACCCGTTTTTACCGGGTACAAGAATTAGGTCCCCCTCTTCCGACACTAATTAGAGAATTTTTAGATAGGCCTAAAAATGTTCGATTTCCTGCAAAAAACCGCATATAGAATAGAACAGTAGAAGCCCAGTACTTCAAAGTAATATCAATACTGAATTCTTCTCTCCCTCTCTCTTCCTTGCCAAAGAAAATTTCCAAAAATTCCTTCTTACTCTGCATTCTCATGGTATATCCTGAGTACCAAATTTCAACTTTCAACTCCTAACCGTTTGGGCTCTGCGCTTAATAATAATAATAATATTATTATTATTACAGTATTATTATCATCAACCCATCTCGATTATATTATAAGAATTTAAGAAATTTTTGTGTTCATATTCACTGGTGTGATAAGCCCTAACATAAATAACTGGTTAACGTTAGTAGAAACGTTTAATGAAATTAAGGACAAAAAGAAAAAACAAAATTAACTTGAGATGTAAAAGTGTAAGGATAAATAAATTTCAGGACTTACCTGAAAGCTTTTTATCTATAACTGCTAGAGATATAATAAGGCTTATACTCAATATAAACATAACCAACGATGTTATGATCAATAATCTTTCCAAACTCGTTCTTCCTGACCACACGGAATATCTTGTAAAAATAATCATAAATATATTTTATATAAATACTGTATCATAACTACAGAATATAATATAATTTAGAATTTTATTAAAAACATCTTTTTTCATAAGTATTATAAAAAATTATATATATACTGTACCTTCTTGACTTCTCCACTCTCTGGAATTATGTATTTTGTTAAGATAATTCGCAAATGATTAAATAACTATACAGGATATTTAGTGATTAAGCTATAGCCTCTGTTATTCTCTCTTGCCTTAAGGTGAGGCAAAATCATTCTTTCCGAGTTGTAAATATTAGGTGTTAGTGTACAGGAGTCTCGGCGAGTGTGTCTATTCTGTTTTCGCAGTTGTGTGGCAAATTACCTACACGCTGACTTGCAAAATATGGAACCATCTCATATGACAGTGATCATCCTAGTTATAATGCAAGAAACATTCATGGCACAACGGTCAAATACCCTTATGAGTTTCAGCTTGTAGCATGTCGTAATCAATGATTTTGAAGTGATGTCTTACTAAGTCATATACAACTAGTTACATTTTTACATTTTCTTGGCCTGCCCAATCATCATATTTTTCTCCCACAAATGCTTTGTGGGAGCAGGTTGGATCTAGCATTGGCCATCTACGAGCATTAGGGATGTGGAGTGGCAGTTTTAACATATGTGGAGAATTTGTCGCGGAATGCCATACGATACCTGTATGCTTGCATGCCTGCTTGTACAGTCGTATATATTCAGGCAAGAGGTCTCACAAGAAACTAAAGTTTCGAAATTGTACCGTTATTTCACAGAACATTTTACCTTTGCTGTGATATTGTAATCACTTACTACTATCGTCACGCGATCCAACGCCACTTGATTAGTGCGCAATATTTTTGTCAATGAATGTATATCATATAAATATTTATTATTGCTTAAAGTTATTAGAAAATGTGTAGTCATGTGTGAACATGCTGAAGAGTTATCGTAATCTTACATGCATTTTTAGGCTCTATTCAATGCAAATTATTATTCTGTTAAGTATACGAAACATAAATTTTAAATGTTTTACCTGTAAATATTGGTTTAATACAATCTCGCAAAATCATTAACATGTGAGAATATGGAAATTCAGGAGAGGGTCATTCTGAAAATTAACAAAGTTGAGAGGAAGAAGAAAAAATTAACAGAAAATAATATTTTTTCTTATTCAACGAATTTTACAAACAGGATGAAACTTTCGTTTTTGAAAGGAAGTTGATTTCCTTTCCCAGGCCGACTCGTGATGAGTCGCATGAGTTTTTGCATACGTTACTGGATAGCAAATAAAAGGGACGTTTTCCCGCCACTCGAGGCAGTCCGTCGAAGGAAGGTTGCCACACGAAGAGAGTTAGCCATACGACAAAGGCAGTCCGTTGGAAAAAGATTGCCATACGAAGAAAGTCCGACATAAGACAAAGGCAGTCCGTCGAAAGGAGGTTTGTCATACGAAGAAAGATATCGTCAGAAGAAAATATCGTCATACAAGGCTGTTATACAAATCCGAAAGGAAGTCATAAAAACATAGTACTACATTCGAAGTATACAAGATTGATAAAAGAGAAGATTAAAAAGAACTGTCCATAGAAACTATAAGAAGAGAAATATCAAGGAAGGAAGAACACCTTCATATGGATACAGAGAATATATGAAAGACCTGTGGAAGGTAATATAAGTTATATCGATGTGAACTCTCTCTCACGCGTTAGGTTTAGAAATAATCTTAGGTTAAGATTTAGGATTAGGATTAGATTAGATTCATTCTTTTGTATATTTTTATATTTTGATTCATTAAATGTTTTGATTTGTTATATAAAAACGGTTTGGTTAATATTAGCTATTCATACTCATTCGTCTTTAAATTTCCTTCGCTCCTCTTACTCTCAAGTTAGAGATAACGCGTGTTAATCCGCGTAATATAAAACTGATTAACTAGTGTCGGGAATCCTGACTGAAGGAAAAGGGTGATTACGCGATCATCTAATTCCGCTTTAAATTAACATTCAAACTGTAAGTCCCTCCACACTCGATTTCCTTGAATTAGGAAAACCATCCTTGTAACACAAACAGAGGGCTATTCATAAGAATAGTTTGCCGATTAAGTGGTACACGAGTCTTAACTACTCCGTATCTCCGGCTAGCCCCTCACAAACATAATTAAAAGTTTCCAGTAACGAGTTGAGGAACTTTCCCGGAAAAAAAAAACTTTTAAAATTGTGTGTGGCGCTATCTTTTATGATATTCTATTTTAAAATCTTTTTATATTATTAATTATTATAAAATGACAAAAGGCTTAATTTTGAGCGTAGGAATGACTTTTATAAAAAAATTATAAATGCTATTAACAAGTAAAATATTTATTAAGTTCAATCCTATTCGATATACTACACAAGACGCTCAATCCCTTTAATCTTTAAAATTTATATTAATAACTTATGCAATATCTACAAACAATCTGTAATCTTTTGAAATACTTAATCATATTTTATCTAATAAAGTTTAAATTTGATTCATGATTAAAATTATGCAATCATTAATGAAATGTTAACCTAATTGTAATGACACATTGTTACTGAATCATAATGGTTATACTATATTACATAAATATTTAATTTATTGTTAGATATGAAATAACTCATTTGAAAAAACATTAAAAATGCAAAAAATGTAAACAAAAGGAATCTTACAAAATTCTGTAGGTGTATGTTTGCATCTATTTTGCATTATATCTGAGGAATGGATGAATCAAAAATTTCGAAACTTGGAAGGGTTATTTCTGTGTAGAGAGGCATTGATATTATTAAATTTTTGTGGTTAAAAGTCAAGAGGGTGGGAAGATGATAGTTTTACTGGTTATTCGCATTTACAAAGTTTTGGAATTATTCTTAACTCTCAGATTTAAACCTTTTGCATTTTTATAATAATTAATAATATAAAAGTTATTTTTAATCCAATGTCATAGCAATGGCTCCACGCACAAAACAAAGAAATCAGGAATCTTCTCAGACATTTGAACAGTGTTATGCGACAAATAAGAAATTTGTAAAACGTGGTTATTTATGCCGGACAGTTAGGCTACATAAAGAATTAAACAAGTTTTTTGTTTTACTACAGTGATTGAAAGGTGTGAGTGTGATATGAAGAAAATTTACGCCTAAATTTCCAAATACATTAACCAGGCGAAGAAGAATTGATACAAAAATTTTATAACGATTTCATTATTATTACAAAAAATTATAGAGATTTCTCTATGCCTAGTTACTTTCCATCCACCCCCAATTCAAGTACAGTTAATACTATTGATTTATTACTTCACTTTTATCTATCACTTCACTATTGATTTATCACTTCTTTCAATTCATAAACGCCCCAAACATTTAGTAGTTTATCTTAATATATCCTATCTGGCATAAATTTGACAGCATTATCATAAATTAAAATACATTAAGACTTTCGATTCTTTATCATTCCGAAACAAATATGCTATCTTTTTTTGTTTGTTTTTATCTTCACGACTAGGTGCATAGGTAGACACAGGGCATTTATTTCTACATCATCTTTATTCGAAATATCCTATAGGCCAATACGCATTTCGGGCATTATCCCCTCACCTGTCGGCATGACTTCCGGGATTTCTTGTAGGTGGTGTCGACACGTATACATTCCGTTTAAAATTACTTATTTACAGTTAAAATTGTTTTACTGTTAAATAACATTATAGTTTAAAATATATATTTTAAACTATACAATTTAAATAAGTAATTTTAAACGGAATGTATACGTGTCGACACCACCTACAAGAAATCCCGGAAGTCATGCCGACAGGTGAGGGGCTAATGCCCGAAATGCGTATTGGCCTATAGGATATTCCGAATAAAGATGATGTAGAAATAAATGCCCTGTGTCTACCTATGCACCTAATCGTGAAGATAAAAACAGATAAAAGAAGACACGGTTTTAGAATACATAAGCTATTTTTAATAAAAAAACAGAAATTAATATTGATACATACCTAATAGATATACAATCGATCATTTTATTTCTGTTTTTAATTCTATACCTCTTCAGTTATCTTCAGTATACCTTTAAATTAATTAAAATTGCTTAATTTACATTAAAAATATTAATAAACTAAACAATTTAGAAATTAGACACTACGTTATAGTTAAAAATAGCTCAACGTAAGTATGCTAATGTTAAATTTATTAATTATTAACTAATTAAAATAACTTTTAATACTTGCCTACTTATTTTGCAATGTGTCCTGATAAAATACTGATAAATTATTTCTTAAATTTTGCTATTTATATTCTAGATAAAAATGGTATTTGGTCGTTTTATGTTACGCAGAGAGGAGATATTTTTATTTAAAATATCTAAACTGCTTTGGAATTTTGTTTTATGTAGGGCCTAAATAATTTAAATTGATTTTAAATGAATCCTTCTTTTTGATAACTATAAAATTATGAATTTATTTATTTTTATATTGTATTTTATGTAATTTAATCTATTTACTATCAATAAAATTCATTTCTAATTCAAATTAGGCTGCAATTCAATCTAGAAAGATATTATTACTTTCGTACGTCTGACTGTCCTTCATTAATATCGAGAACACAGTTAGATAATTGGAAAATCGAGAGCATATATGGATAGCGCAGGAGTCAGAGGCTCCGATTAACTATACACCAACTTCCAACCTCAACCGTATGCCAGATGATTTTTAAATTAATTATAATTAAAAATTGCAGCCAGGTATAGTCCGACACGTTCGATTTTTATATGGTTTTTAATTGTTATTCTTTAATTTAGGTAAATTCCAAGACTGGCATTAATAAAAATGTCTAACGAAAGTGAAATTTAACTGCTTGTGCCTAGGATAAAGCGCGCTTTATGCAAATAAAGTTTAAAGTTCCAGTTGTTATCTGTAGCAAAAACACTTGAATAAAGCCGGCTAATCGGATTCACTGGCTTCGGCCGTACCATATACATCAAACATTAAAATCGGGTACACATGTACCGGTATACCTGCCTTAACTCGCTACTCTAATTTTATTATTATTATTATTATTATTATTGCATAAAAATTATTTTATAAAATTTAAACATATTTAAATTGCTAATTAAATTATAACTTTCTTAAAATTAAATCTGTTTCACAAATTCAATAATTAAAAATAAAAACTTCAGGCTACTTACAATGTTGTAGTGTATTGTGCTGCGTGTTTGATGATATTAGAGTGATTATTTATTAAGCATCGTTATTTTGTAATGAAATAATCTAAATTATTTAAATAAGATCTTCATAACTAGGTCAAATATTTAAAAAATAACTGATCTATTCTTTATGTAAATAAATCATCAGGAAATATATGATGAAAACCGCATTCATTTCGTTGAAAATAATCCTTTATGAAGAAATAATTTTCATAAAAAATCTAGTTTTTTCGAAATACAGGCTGTTATTTCAATGTTTATATTTCAGTATGTCTTCTCCTGTTACTAGAATTTATAACTCATTCACTTTTTACTGGGGTGAATGCTTTATAAGAGAATTTTGGTAGTGATAATTACAAGTAAACAGTGGAATAACTAAGATTTTGTTATGGGAGGATGATTTATAATGTAGATAGAATGAAAAAAAAAATTAAGCCTCTAGTAGGATACAAAACCCAAATCATCCATGTAAATACCTCATTGCATACTTTACAAAAATTTATTACAGTATGTAAAGTCAATATTTAATATAAAAAATAAACGGGAAATACTATAAAATCTTCATTATGAGCAAGCTTTTAGAGTGACAAAAATTCCTCGAAAGACGTCAAATTTAAAATTATATAGGCCCTATATACATATTTTCAAAAAATACGTCCTAAATCGAGATAACGAAGATATAAACAAAATGGTGCAAAAGTCGGTTAACCGAGATTATAATTTAGAAACGATTAGAACCAATATGGAACAGCTGTTAGTGATTCAGATCTGTATCGGTTAACCGATATTCGAGCGATGCTAAACATATTTTCCTAAACAGTCGCAAATTGATATTATCTTTGTATAAATAGTTATAATTAAGCCATTTAAACAATAGAATATTATTTATAATATTAATAAGAGGGAGAGTTCTAATTATTGTTATTATTTATTAAAATTATATAATAAATAAAAATTTTTACCAGTACAAATGTATTCCCAAAGGAAAATATCCGAGTGCACAAGTGGAGGGTTCGATAACATATAAGCATTTTTATCTAGGATCCTTCGAAAGATAATTTTCTTATCACCTTATTACGTTTCACGCGCGTTATATGTGCAAC
Source organism: Centruroides sculpturatus (assembly GCF_000671375.1). Classification (NCBI taxonomy): domain Eukaryota; kingdom Metazoa; phylum Arthropoda; class Arachnida; order Scorpiones; family Buthidae; genus Centruroides; species Centruroides sculpturatus. The sequence goes on from NW_019385217.1 coordinate 97,671, forward strand.
GCTTTTATTAAATTCTTTACACAATTAAATATAATAAAATTTTATTAATTATTTCTTCAGTTAGAAATGTTTAATGCATTTATAAATAGATTAAAAGTTTATATTTTTTAATATTATCCAGGTATGTGTAACATTACACATACCTAGATAATAGAATACGTCACTGTATTCTATTGGCTTTAATTGTAGAGAAAATTGCCTTAACAAATGGGTGTGTAGAAGACAATTCTTCAACTAATATGTACTCATTAATCGCCTTTCACGTGTAATTTCGACTGATAAACTGAGTAAACTGATAAAAATCAACATTTAGTTTTTTATAAACTTGTACACCTGAATAAATATTTAAATCGAATACTTTTCATTAAAAAATTATGTTTAATTTTGTGGAAATTTTGCTTATAAGAATACTCATTGTTGGAATTTAATATTTGAAAACTGATTTTTTTAAATACATCCAGTAATTTTAAATATGTAAATATTGTAAATTTTATGCTTAAATTTAATCTTTTATTCGTGGAAACAACAAATATTTATGCTGATTAAAACTTGAGATGATGATGTAATTAAAACTACAGCACGAAACTTGGTTAATTTAACTAAATAAAAGCAAAATATACACACTTCACAGCAGAAAATACAGTAAAACCTGTCAAACCGGAAAATATTGGGTAAACCGGAAAACCTGTGTAAACCGGAATTGCACGGTTTACACAGGTTTTACTGTACATATTGTACATTTTCAATTGCATCATCGTATATTTCTTTTTATGTTGTAAGTTTTTACGATATGAGGATTTAGGATTTACGTCTCACTTGTTAATAAACGAAGCAAAAACTGTAAATTGTCATATCAAGGAAGGTAAATTAAACTTTGTAACATAGATGCATAATATAAATATAATCCTCTTGTTTGAATTAATTCAAGCACATAATTTGTCAAAGAATTTTAGTTTTTCGATGATTTATCGCATATTATACTATGTAATACACTACGTAAATTATTTCTATATATTGATAATATATCTGAGTGCAGCTTAATATAAACTACTGTAAACAGATCTACACAAAATTGCAATCTGTAGGATATTAGACTCAGAGTGCATGGATGAGAATATACTGTATATGTATTCTGACACGCATATTAAACTAATGATGATAATTGTCATCATTAGAAAGAAAGAAAGAACATTAGAAAGGAATGTGAAGTCACAAAATATTATATTATTAATAATTGGTTAGGCATGCGCTTTTATTTATTAATTGAAATATTATGTTGGACATACTGTGAACAAGAATTTATCATCACATCAGTTTCTTTCCAGTCCTGCGAAATGGCTTTATTTTAGGAGTTCAACTGATGAAAAGAATGGTTATCTGCGTATATCGTACTTTTCTCACGAATTCTCACGAGAATTCCCCGAAGGCCCTCTATTGGATTGAGGTTTCTAAAGCATGTAGCCAATCAGGAATGTCAATATCGTTATTATGAAACTACTGGGATGTATTGCGACTAGAGTGGAGCTTGCATTTCTTTCTGAAATGTAAAGGGTACTGGTGTACTGGTGTTGAAAAAATGGCAGGAGATGCCCTACAAGAGTCGATTGATAATCAGAATCGTTAATTCTTGATGAAACAGAAAAGCTAAAGGTAATTTTCTTTCAGCGTTAAATACCTCCCAAACCATCACGCTATATCAACAAAGTTACACTTAAACAGGTTATTTTATTAACTCATGCCATTATCCGTTCAGTCTATCAGGACAGTCAAAGCATGGTGGTTTGCTGGCATTTAGCGCTGCAAGAAATGAAAAGAATGGTTATCAGCATAAACATCTCTTGTTTCATTAAGAATTAATGGCTCGGATTATCAAGAGACTCTTGTCGGTCATCTCCTGCCATTTTTTCAACATCAGTACATACAATTTACATTTCAGCAAAAAATGCAAACTCAGTTCTAGTCGTAGTACACTCCCATAGTTTCAGAAAATAACGATATAGAAGTTCCGGTTGGCTGCATGCTTCACAAACGTCAATCCGATAGAAGATCTCTAGGGAATTTTCGTGAGAAAAGTACATTCTTTTCATCAGTTAAACTAGTCCAAAGTTATGCTGAACTGAACCATAGGTCAGTTTGCATTTTGAACATTTAGCAAAGGTGTGTATATTTGTGTCCAGAAATTTAACATGTATTAATTATCAGTAGCGTGCCGTCATTAGAAGCGGTGGAAGCGCCGCTTCCCTTGTATTTTATAAAAAATAAATACATATTAATTTTAATTATGTAAAAATAATCGCACAATATTTTATTATAACCGTATTATGTATCTTATTACAAATTTCTATACTACACGTGAAAAAAAGATTGCTATTGTATACAGTGGTACCTCAGGTTACGAACGCCCCAGCATACGAAATTTTCAGGATACGACATGAAATTCGAACATATTTTTGCTCCACGATACGAACAAAAACTCACCATACGACGTTACATTAGTTCGCATTTTTCATTTGTTTTTCTTACTACAGTTATTTTTTTAATGTATTACTTGGCTTTAATTTGAGTATGTTTTTCGCATTGGAACGAATTATTTGATTTTACATGTAATCGTATGGGAAAAGATGATCCACCTTACGACATTTTCATGATACGATCTCAGTTTCGGAACGGATTAATTTCGTATC
>NW_019385217.1:101501-178344 GCF_000671375.1 Centruroides sculpturatus
GTTTCTTTACAAAGCTATATTTAATTATAATTTTCTTTAAAAGTATATTCATATAATTGAAGAATATTTTGTATGTACCGCATATTTTATTTCACCAAGTAAGTTTTTATTATTTTATTTTTAATTGTAGCCCTTATATCATGGCTAGCGATTCGGAATGTAATTGTGATATTAAAAATGCATTTAGAGAAGTCTACGGTTTTTACTGGCTTATCGAATAAAAGATACGAATGAACCCTAGACCATCACTGACGCGCAATTGACTGATTGCCCCTGGATGTCGGCTTCTTACAGAAACACAGCTTCCCTATCATCAAATGTCACCGCACGCCCTTGTTAATTATACCTTGATAATATGGAGATACGACAATAATATATAATGATTCATAGAAAATAAGAACTAAATAGATCATTCTGATGCATCCTAAACAAAGGATAAAATAGTCTCAATTATAAAAATGTTTTAAAAATAATAATAGACACTAAACTCTCAACTATTGAATTCTGTATAATGTGATACACAGGAGTGATGCAAACGAGATAAAATTTCCTTTCGTCTATTTGAAATGTTCTCAAAATTCTTTAGAAGTAATATAGAGAATATTTTACATTTAAATAATTTTCATTTATTAAACCAGTTTTGGTTTTAATGGATGTTTGTTTTATTGAAATCCTGTATTTGTTCATAAAGAGTAATTCCTATCGTTGTAACACAATTTATTCCGGTAAACACTATACTGCAGATGTTTCTATCAGCGATTACAAGTTTATTAGTTTAAAAAAATGATTTAACTGTACTATGTCTCGAATCTTTTGCCTTGTGAGCATTAAGAGAGCCCCCTTTTTTTATTAAGCCCATCGTGGATTCGGCTTGGTCTTTAAAGGCGCAGCCCTATAGTTAAGGGGTTAACTACTAAATATCTTGGTAAACAGTGTTGAATAGGTGTACGTTAATTACGATCACCTTATAAGTTGTATCAATGACCAGAAGCTATGCGAAGAACTACGAAACGTCTACATACAGCATTGGGGTTTGAATCTTATCTCACTTTTAATGTTTTCTTTATTATAAGTCAGATTGGAGCGTCGACTTTTTATTTTTTTATCTATTCAAACTGTACAAACAACGAGTCCATTTTTTAATTAAATAAATAAATCCGTATACTTTTGATTCCGCGCATTATCAAATCAATCGCTCTTTCTGACTTACAATATGGAATTAATTTTAGAAATCTCGGACAGCCAAAGAAGACCATACTGAAAAATGGAGTTTGAGTCAGTCGAAGACTCAAAAATTTTTACGATGTTAATTTATAAATTCACCCTAATTCATTGATGTGTCACCGTCGAAATATTTTTTTTGGATTCCCGATCCGAAGATTCCCAGGAATCTTTTGGGGATGGTCCATCTCTAATATGTCAGGCCCCGTCTCCCATCACTCAAACTCCCCATAGTGGGCATGACCACAATGGGTTAACAAAACCATTGTGGTCAGTCCTTATTGCTCGTAAGACTAAAAGAGCGTAACTTTTTTATATTTTAAAACTTCACTCTGTGGGAATTAACAAAGCTTTCTTCAGGCTCATCATGGGACTTTCTAGGTCCAAAATGGAGCGACCGGGTAGGAAAATTTCCGTATTTTTTCTCTTCGAATTTGATTTAGAATATCCCAGAGCTATAGGCCGACGTCTTAATCGCTTCTAATACTATCTTTATATAAAAACTGTTAAAAACTCTACTTACTATTTTAGTTGAAAATTACGTTTTTTTTCTTTTTAAATGAATGAAAAATGTTCAAAGATCAGAGGTACATTTTATTATTATTTGTATCATTTGACGGTATTAAATTTCATTTCAACTGAATCAATATAACGTCGTCATCCGATTTAAATAATCCAATTTCAGAAATAGGATTATCTTAATTAATCTATTTTTAATTAATTTTAATTCGTATGCATTTAAATTTTTTCCGTTTATATTCTCAAATTTAATTATATATAATTATTTATTACCCAGGTTAAAATAAAAATGTGTCATACGAAATTAAAAAGTACGATTAATTTACTGTATAATTGAAGTTGAGCTGGCAACACTGAAGTGTTTTTAATGCTTATGGAATCAGCTGATCAAGGATTGTGTTGTTTGAACGGACGGTCGGAGTAATTATTTTTAAATGTAGATTATATTAATAATTATATTCTGAATATATTCATGTAGACTAGTTTAAAGTCTTGTTGTTTACAAGTTAATATCTTTTATGATCGTTGTCATTAAAATATTGGATATATTTTTGGAGAAATTATTAATTTCTTATCATAAAAGATACAACACGTGAAATTAACAGATTGTAATAAAAGATATCAACACTTAAACAGCAAGACTTTAAACTAGATTTCTTAATTTATTTATGATTAGCTAAATGTACATACACTGTACTAGCTGTCAGTGCCGGCCCGAGGCAAGTTTTAGGATGGAGCGAGATCCTATTATGGCGCCCCCTTGGTTGCACCAAATTTATACCCTTTAATTTTCTTTACCACTGAGACGCCCCCTAGGACTTAGTTCCTGGAGCGGCTGCTCCGTTCGCCCTGTGGTAGGGCCGGCTCTGCTAGCTGTTACCCGCGGCTTTGCCCGCGAGTATTTTGCAAGCAAACCCCATTTATATTCAGTATTTCACACAACCATAGTAATTGTTGGTTAAAATCCAGATACGTAGACAGTCATGCGGGCTCATCTCTGATTCCAGCAAACAAAATAAAGGAAACAGTGGGGACGCACGTTCTAGCCTAACCTAACCTAACCTATTCTAATAAATTACCATAATTATTACCAATCAAATTATTAGAATAGGTTAGGTTAAGTTAGAACGTGCGTCCCTACTGCGTCTGGAATCAGAGAGGAGCCGCCATGACGGTCTACGTATCTGGACTTTAACCTAATTGTTATATAACAACTACCGCTGAGAATGATGAGAATTACCGAGAATCAAACGAAGTATTTTCAAATTGATCAAATTTCTGGAATGTTTACAATCGTTCTATAATCGAACCAATATGCAATAACAAATTCGAATTTAAAAAGGTTCGAACATTTTTAAAATCGAAATAGATAAAAATATTTATAACAATGTCTGAAATGTTATCAATTTAATACCCCTAAGTACTCAATGAAGACTAAATGTAATTAAAAACAAAAAAATCACATCTAAAATAGTACAGTAGAAGCTGTTCTAGATGTTAAACCTTAATGCTCTCCCTCTCCCCCTGTGGGGGAATTTCGAAAAATCCCTTCTTAGTGTGCGTTTTCATGATGTACCCTAAGGCTGCATACACACTAGGCATTTTTAAACGCGCATTTTAAATAACCAAGAGTTCTGCATAGGCATACACACTCAAACGCGTGCTTTTGGCCAAGTGCGTGTCAAACACGTGTTTATAGATTTTTCTTAAAATGCGCGTTTTGCGGGTGTCAGCCGAGCACTTTGAGATGTATGTGCTACCATGTTACTGTACATTCGATCGTGCGTTTTCGGGTAGAGTGGACGTACGTTGGCTGAAATGGAGAATGATCATTTCGATACTGATCTATTTATTGATGAAATCTAAAAGAGACCAACCATTGTCAAAGGATTTTATAGATATTTTAAAAGAATTAAAATACTTGGGTTTATTTTGTCTTAGTTTTGGATACAACGTCGCAAACATTCCATGTGTCAGTCTATCTTGTAATATTGGGTGCACCCAAAATTCTCTTTGCCTCTGCCATCGTCTTTTATAGCGATGATGGAGGAGGGGCACACAAGCAATTACTTTCACGTCCATTTCCAAACTGAGCCACTGCGTATGCTCCACTAAACGGTCGTTTAACGCCGAGCTAACGCGCGGTGTGTATGCTGCTAACGCACGTTTAACGCAATGCAAAACGCCTAGTGTGTACACAGCCTAACTGTGTACCAAATTTCACCTCTAAGTTCAGCGGTTTGTTCTGGGCAATGATGAATCAGTCAGTCAGTCAGGACAAATAATTTTATATATTTAGATTAGGTATTAGTAAAAATGTACACGTGACTATCGAGAGAGAGTATAGCTGGGTATTTTTTCTCGTCCTGTACCGTACAAATTAATGTTAATTTTATGAATAAGAAACAAAATGGCATGGCTGTGTTGTGTCAGAAGTTGTTCTGTGTTCTATGGTTTGCAAAGTTGGAATTGCTTGTCATTGTGCAATCTGAATGATCTTCGTCTGTAGAATTGTGGCTGCTATGGGAGTGACAACTGGTATGCTGTAGTGAGTTTTGGAAGAATTTGAGTGTAGATTGTATAGAATGTGTGTGGAGTGACAGGTGTACACATTGAGCAACTGTAATAGACAAATGTGAATTTGGATAATTTTCCAATTTTTAATGCATTAAACTTGCTAGGAGTATGTGACCCCCTTTGTCTGTTTTTTTCTTTTTTTTCCATAATCCGAAAAGGAACTCCAAATTCCATTATCAATAAACAAGAGAAAATCCATAACTTTTAGACTGTTCTGTAAACATAAAAGAAACTAATGAATGATATTTCTCTACTGTCCCATGCAACTTTGTCACATGTTGACCAAAACTTAGCTTTGAAAATGAGGAATCATAGTTTTTAGCTTCTTGCATAATGTATAATGCTCTTTTTTATAGCTTCTGCCTTCTTTTGTCTGTGGGCACTGCAGAATCTTTCTTGCATTAATGTTCTTGGATGATAACTAACATTATTACAAAATTTTTTTTTTCTTGAAGACACTATACCTTTTCGCAAATTAAATTTTAAATTGTCATATTAAGAATTTGCTTATTTTTTGTTTTGCAATTAATGATTATAATAATTTGATAATATTTAACATATTTAAGCTTGTTAAATCTTTTAAAATACTCATTCCAGAATATATTCATGTAGATACTTTGTCATTTTATTCCAAGTAGATAAAACATTATTTTTATATGCATACAGTAGACTACTCATTGTGATCATTGATAATGTTATGGCAGTTAGTATAAGTGTTAATTAATGTTAATGAAGTTAATGCATCAAAATCAGCAGATTCTGAAACATTCAACTTATAACATATTATAAAGACTTTGCTTACTTTAATCAAAATTTGGTTATTGTTATAAATTATCTTAGGATAAATAGCCATTTTTTGCTTTTTTTTTCATGCTTGATACCTCACAATGTGGGTGGCTATTAATGTACAATCATTATCAATTTTATCCATTAATTTAATTATTATGTGCTTGCAATAATTTAAATTGCTGGCATTATGCTAGCTATTGCTGAGATTGATAGTAGACAAACAGTACTGCTTGAACTTTTACTTAATTTATAATTAATTAATTTGAAGACTTAATAAGTCTTCAAATTATTACACATGTTCCTGTCCTTTTATTGTTGTTCAGTGAAACTAGACTTTCATCTAATTATAGAGAGAATGATTTTCATTTTGTTTTCATTGCTTGATATGTGTTTTTTTTTATGTTAATCAATTTATTTAACTAGAGTCTTCAGTGAAAGATTAGACATAAGTCAGCCTGAGCAGAAAGGGTTGATGATAGAAGGAGACGTGAGGGAGTTGACACATAACAGCAATAAAATTAAAAAAAAAAAAAAGTAAAACAATAAAGTTAATTATGATGAAGATAGTATAAAAAACGTTTTAAAAATATAAAAAACAAAACGTCCAAAAGAGATCAGACCAATGTGTCAACTTTCTGCATCTCCTTCCATCTCTTTTATCTGAAATAGACATTTCCAGCTCAGGCTGACTCATGTCTGCTGTTTTGCTGCGTGGACTATAATATTTATAGCTAATAAATTAGCTGTATGTCTTTGGATTATTATTCTCGCCATGAAAATAATCTATCATTTTATTAATTAAGTTCAAAGCATCTATCATTTTATTAATTAAGTTCAAAGCATTCTATAAATCACATATATAGTTATTTTATTATATTATAAAGAGTAGAATTATTAAATTATATTATCTAAGATTGTTTATAAGTTATTAATTTTGCTTTTTAAATTTTTATAATTTTAATTATAGAATTGTTTTGAAATTTTTAAAAAAACTTTTTTACAGATTCAGAATGAAGTCTTTTTATTAATATAACTGAAGAGTATTTGTTCTTAAATAACAAGTAACATTTTTCCAATAATAAGTCAAGTAATTATATTAAATGGGAATATATAATTATCAGTAGATATGGAGATGAAAAAAACACTCTTGTCACCACACTTTATTCAACATTTTGAATATACTTCACCTGCACAAAGAAGTAAACTTATACAAAGAGTATTGCTAACTGCAATAAAAATCCTTTTGCTCTCTCTTCTCGTTTCTTCTCTAATTTATTGGCTTGTACAATATGAATTTAATCATTCGTTATCTTGGAATGATATCAAATATTGGTTAGATAAAGATGATGTGAAGAACCAAACAAAGAAATTTGAACCAAACTGCAACATTATGATACCTGATAATGAGAAGTTTGATTGCCACCCAGATTTTCCCGCGTCGGAGAAAGACTGCCTTAATCGTGGTTGTTGTTGGAACGCTAATCAAAATATTGGTGATAAGAATCAAAATATTATACCCAACTGTTATTTTCCTTCAAATTATATTGGTTATGAAGTAAAAAACATAGAAAAAGAATTAACAAAAATCTCTGCTCTTCTTCAGAGAACAGTTCCATCAAATTTTCCATCAGATGTCAAATATGTTAATTTGACAGTATATTTTTATGACAGAAATACCATTAGAATCAGAGTAAGTTAATTTTTTGTACTTTAATGACGTGAAATAAATTTATACACTATTAAAAATGTAAATTATGATATTAATTTATTTAGCTAACTGATGCAAATAGTACACGATTCGAAATTCCTTATCCAGAGGAAACTAGAGATCTTGGAGGTCTTTATGGCAAATGGAAAAGACCACTATATATGAAATATGCAATTTTTCTTGATTACAATGGTGAATTACTAGTAAATAGATTATCAAACAGAGAAACAGTGTAAGTTGAATGTTTTTGAAGTTTTATAACATTATTATGGATTATTTGATTATTATTTGAATAGTATAAACAATGAATTTTTATTAAGAAATGTGTACTTCAGGAAATCAAATATTTAATTGATTAATAAGAAATGTTTTCATACTGACCGAGGATGACAACATCAGCTTACAGTTTACTTTCTTTTTGTTTGATTTGTAAGCTATTATCCTGGGTCAGGATGAAAACGTTTCTTATTAATCAATTAAAGATTTGGCTTCTTGAAGTAAGCATTCTTAATACATATTTATAGTAATATGATGCCAAGTATACATGAAGTATGTAGATATTATAATCAATCTGAAGGGTGTATTTAGTCTGTTTTTATGCTAATATAGAATTAATGATCATATAAATTACTACACCAATCTTTTAATTTTACAGTTTTAATTGTATTTTATTGTAATTTTACCATAACCCCCTTTCATAAAATTGATGTAGGCAAAATTGCAATGTCTTAACATTTTCTTAGATAATTTTTAGACTAATTTTATTAATTTAAGTACGTACATTTAGAAATATGAATTAAAATTTAGTATTATTTATGACCATACAAAAATTAACATTTCAACTATTGCTTATTCCAATAAATGCATATAATATGAAGTAAAAAATAAAAAATATAATTTTTATAATAGATAACATTTATTTATATTAAATGGATATACATTGCTTCTTTCAAGATAATGTTGATTGTTTCCAAAATAAGTGTATTTAATAGCTGAGGTAGAATTTAGTGAAGGGGATTTGGGGGTGTTTGTTGACTGTGCCATGAAATAACTTCTTTTCCTCTTTTACACTTTTATTTAGTTAATATGTAGCAAAGCAAGATATAGGGTATATGAACATTGTGCATATCTATACCCTAACTTTTCTGCAGTTTTCAGAGGAATTACTCTGTTACCTCAGATTGTCTAGTGTTTATATTTGATTTTGCCTATTTTAATTTTTGTTTTGTTTACTTAAAGTTTAGTAGGTCACTTATTTTTAATTATATAAATTTTATTTTTTTAAATTTTGTGATCAGATACCTATAAATGTTATATATATATATATATATTAGAACTAGCTGCAAGGACCCACTTCGCTGGGTTTTTATTTGTATGTAATATAGTTTTTTTTTATATATAAAAGACTGTTTTTCTAAGTAATCTAGAATCTAGCTGCAAGGACCCGCTTCGCTGGGCAAAAAGTAACGATAGTGAAGATTAAGATAATTACATTATAGCCAATCTTACCCGTTTTCACAGAATGCAAGAATTAGGTCCCCCGTTTCCAGACTAATTAGAGACCTGGTCCCGATTCTATTTCTGAACGTCTCCTGTTCACGTCCAGTCAAACGAACTATTTTCAACGTTTCTGGAACGTTTACAATCGTTCTATAATTGAACCAATATTCGAATTTTATGTTCGAATTTAATTCGAATATTGTTTGAATTAAATTCGAACATAACATTCGAAATAGAAAACCACTTTCAACCACTTTCAGCTCCATATCTCCTGCACCCTTATAGCTATCGAGACGCAACCACCATAGTGCACGAATGGAGACTTGGGGCTACTACCACATACAAACACCATTCACGTGCAATGTGTAGTTTTGGCAGAAAAGTGAAATATAGGGACATTTTTATATATATATATCGCTTCCATCAAGATCAAATGGTGTGATTGCTGTGTTGTATATATTACCTTTGCCTCATCTAATAATGCTTGTTTGTCAGGGTCACTGGTGTACTGTGCTAATACCGTTGTATGTCTCTTATGTAAGATGTCGGCTTTATGCTCCTTGAGCCTCACTTCTAACGATCTTTTTGTGGATCTCACATATATTAAATCTTTATCACACCTATGATCTTTTATAGGGATCATGTATACTCCTACTAATTTGTCGTGTTGGGGAGCATCTTTTCCATTATTAACCTAACCATTCTCATCTTTTCCAATGTTACTGCCGTTTCGTAGGAAAACAAAGTAATAGACTTAGTAAAAGTATTTGTTTAATTAATAAAGGAAATGCTAAGTTTAAGAAGAATCCTTTGGATGTGGCAGGAGTCGTTTATAAATTACAGTGTATATGTACAACTAAGGTTACATCGGTGAAACAGGAAGGAAACTTGGAACAAGTCTAAAAGAACACAAAGCAGCAATAAGATTGAAAAGAATGGAATCCTCATGGTATCAATATTGTAGTGTTAAAAATTGTATTATTGACCATGATAATATAAAAATACTGTATAAAATAGAAAATGTAGTAATGAGACGTATTGTAGAACACTACTGTATTAATAATTATGTAAATACCATCAATTTGAATACCGGAGTCAGCATAGATGCATGCTGGGATGTATTGATAGAATATAAGAGCGCTGATGATGTAAGACAGAATAACCACTGATGAGGCTGAAAAAGCAAAATGCATATGGTGATGAAAAGTTTGAATAAAGTAAGAAGTAATTATAACTTTAGTTTTCCATTTCTGTGTTTTGAGTTCCTTTGAAGTTGGATAAAAAAGAGTAATTTTAACTCGTTAGTTTTAAGAAATTTTAAGAATTTTTTAAAATTTTTTATTTTAATGATTGAAAACGTTTTTATGGTATTAAAATAGTTTGCTGGATTGATATTTAACTTAAAGTATGCATGGTTTGTTTGGCGACCTGTTCAAAAGGTTAAATCTAGAACTATCACCAGAGGACGAGAGCAAAGGGACTAAAAGGAGGACTAGAAGAGACACTATCATTTTTTTACCATTCTGGACCATGACATTGAACAGCGACACACACCACCTCATTCGATACATACCATCTCTAACTATAGATGAGATTAAGTATATGTGATATGTAATGTTTATATGATAGAATTGTATATAAGTGAAATAAAAGCTTTACACTTGCATCTCAAATAACATGTAAAAGAAATACTTTCAAAAACATTAATGAATATTGTCTTTCCACCCTCTTATTAAAACAAAATGTAAAGATTGTGAGAATGAAGTAGCAATGGTTATTTGTGAATGGTGCAATGAACCATTATGTTTTAACTGTTTTATGATAAATACCATCCAAAATGTTGTCATATTCTTGTGAAACAGTAATTGTAAGTATTTATTGCTTGTATATTTTTTGTGGCAAAAACATTAAACTGTTGAAAAATAATTTTTGAATTTCCTGATATTTTATAATGAACAATAATGTTTAAATTCAATAATTAAAAATGGCATAAAAACTGTACATAACAAATTTAATAACAGTAAGATTAAATTATAAATGTAAAACAAAAAAATATTCTTACACATGGGATTCAAACCCGTATAGTTACACTTCATGCACTGCCTTAACTAATCAGACCAGCTGTGAACATGCAAATGGTGCTTCTGTGTATGTATTAATAGTTCTATAAAACTTTTATCTTGGTTTTCTCTTTAATGAAGTGGTTCATGCAGCTTTGGCAGAGTTTAAGCACAAGTAAATACTACACATCCAAAAATTTTGTTGAAATCAGTGATGAAACTTCTGAGTTTCCGCCATTAGAATACTGCACCCTTATGCAGACTGGTGCTCTAAAAATTCCACTAATAAGATGTTCTTTTAAAAGACTACTCTACTATCCTGTGCTTTGTTAACAAAAGTCCCTATCAATGAAAAATCTGATCTAGCTTTAATTTTGGTTTTACATTCAATTGAATAATAATGCATTGTTACATGCAATCTAAACAAGATGTATCACTGCAAACTGTTTACTTGTTTTTTAGGTTTAAAACAGATTTGAAGAGATTGATATTTTCACACCAATTTCTGCAGTTATCATCATTACTTCCATCAAAATATATTTATGGACTTGGTCAACACAAAAGCCCTCTATTAAAAAATACAAAGTGGAACCTTATAACTTTCTTCAATAAAGGCAGACATTTACATGTAAGTTAACGTATTTGAATCAATTTATTATTTATTATATTTAACTAATTTATTTTTATTAGAATGAAGAAACAAATTCTGGAAGTCATCCATTTTATTTGGTTATGGAAAAGAATGGAAACAGTCATGGTGTAGTTCTTTTAAACAGTAATGCTATGGGTATGAGTTTTTATTCATTACTTTCTTATGTATATCATTGTACATTGCACATTTGTATATCCATATGTATTTTTAAAGTAAGGAATTGTCCATTAATTAAGTATACAGTTTGAGTGGGAATGGAATCATGAAAATACAGTGTTACCTCGGTATACATCTGCTTTAGAATACGTCCTATTCGGAATACATCCTGTTTGGACGAAACAAGTTTTGCTTGGTATACGACTTAATTCAATTATATGCACCATCTATGAACAAGTAGCACTATCGGTGTACTACACCAGACTAGACGTTCGCAGTGCCACGGTTTATAACTTTGTTAAATTTCTTCTGATTTTAATTTGTAAGTAAAATTTTATTATTTTTATTAATCATGAATTGCAAAAAGTCAAATGAAAAGCAACAGAAAACTAAAAAATGACTAGAATCAAAATGGAACTGAAAAAAGAGATTGTTGAGAAATATGAAGGTGGCATGCGTGTTTGAGATTTAACTGTTGCATACTGTATTCCGAGAGTGACAATATCAACAATTGTGAAAAATAAAGATATTATTAAATATGCTAACATTGTGAAAGGGGTTAAATCAATTTCTAAACAGAGATCGAAGACTTTAGATCATGTTGAGAAATTGCTTTTGCTTTGGATAACTGAAAACAGTGTGCTGGCGACAGCATATCAGAAGCAATTATTTGTGAGAAAGCTAAAAAGATACATGCTGATCTCATGAAAAATCAAGCAGGAACTAGCCAGGAAAACGAGGTGTTTCAAGCCAGCCATTCTTTTTACATGAGAACGGATTAATCAATTTTACATTACTTCTTATGGGAAAGGTTGGTTTGGTATACGTCCTATTTTGTATAGGTCCAAACATCAGGAATGGATTAAGGTTGTATACCAAGGTTCCACTGTATATCATTGTACTCCATCAGGAAGGAATGGTGCAGGCATTGTCTACATGGACTTTTTTATAGTGACATTAATGGCATGTGAATCAGTTTTCATACTTACTAGTCACATGAATAAACTATCAGAAAATTTTTTTGAACTTTAAATTGTTTGTTCAAATTCAGGGGGCCTTGAACTATTATATGCATAATTAACTGGGAGGGGTTTGCCGAAGTACAATGCTTCATTTTACACAAAGGGGAGATCAAATTTGGCTCAAAAGCCATAATGGATAATTCCACAAATGAAAAAAACTATTTTAAAAATATTTTGAAACATTCTAAAGTTCTTTTATTGATATTAAATTTTATTTTTAATTCACACAGTGGCACATTTAGAAATATGGCACCCTCAGCTCACAATATGCAGGTGTTCTCAAACTAATAGTGCCACTTATGCACCATATGATTGTTTTATAATTATAATTCTTCAGTAATTGTACTTTTACAGATTTCTAAACACTTGAAACGTCAAAGGGCACTGCTATTAAAAATTGTCATTAGTATTACCACTCTGTTCATGCACAATATATTTATATATTAATACTACTAAAGTGATGTTTTATTTTGTCCCTAATTAAACTTTTAGTTTGCACTGACTGCTTTATGAATTGTTTCTTCATAAAATTATTTTATCATTCTTATTATTTTCAATTTTTTCTATTTTCAAATCTTGCATTCCTGAGTCTAATGGGAAATCCACCATTGAATTTGCAATCACAAGTCAATCAAATTATGTTGTATGTAAATATAGCATAGTCTTTAGGCTAAAGTTTAATGTTAGCATAAAAATTTTGTTATGATGATATATAATTTTTATCCTGATATCATATATGTTCAATATCATATTTATTACAAAATATTATTGTCAAATTAATATTAACAATAATAAATTTTTAAATATTAGTCTGATCAAAATAATGAATTTCAATTTAAATTTTTTAAAATTAGAATTTATAGTTATTTTATTGGAAGAAACTGTTGACATTATTAGAATGAAAAATTTTTTTATTAAAAAAATTACAAATATAAAAGTGCAAATGTTTTTATCTTTTGAGTTATATAATTAAAGGATAAGATAAAGCAGATAAATTATTTTCTATTATCTCAGTTAGATATGTCTTTTTTTTTCTGTTTCCATTATTGGTATTTCTCTTATTATTACATGTCATTTGTTTAGAGTCTGTAGTGATTCTGAATTAATATCTAATTGTTTTTTATAATAACAATTTTAAACTTTAGAAGACAATTCAGAAGCAGACCCATCAATAGAATTCTAATTTGAATTTTGTTTACGACAAGCTTCATATATTGTTAATTGTAGATAGCTTCTTCTTCCCTTCTGAATGGGAAAGGGATTAATAAATAACAAGAACAACCAGGGCTGTGGGTTCACTGCACATGACTTTCAGCTTCATGATTTTTAATTTCTGATTCTTTGAAGATTGCTTAATATATAAATTTTAGTAGGTTTAAATGGTAAACATACTAAAATTTGTAGTATTGTAAAATGATAATGTAAGATATTTCATGAACCATCAAAAAATTACATTAAAATATGAACTGGAAATAAATCTGGATAGTGACTCTTTATTTCTCTATCCAGAACGTTTTTGTAGTTTTGACTCTTTTAAGACTTATAAAAACTTATCCTTACAACAAATTTAGGTTATATCAAGATTTAAATTGGAGTCAGTAAATTTTTTCTGTCTTAAAATTGCTTCTGATTTAAACTCCATGACTCCAAATCTAACTCCACAGCCCTAATAACAGTTATACCATAAGTTTCTAAATTCAACACTTGTATCACTGGTGAGCTCTCAGTTTAGTCCCCCTACTGAATGATCTGACGTCATGTTTTGCAGAATAAAGAAATGTTTCCGTTGAAAGGTCACTTTTCATGATGGCCGACTTAATTAAGGAGAAGACAACGATTATGACTGTTTTGCTAAATAATTAAAGTGACAACCATTATTTGAATAAATCCGTTTATTCAAATGAACCCTTCTCTGTATCATTTTCTTCTATACTGGGTCTTTCTTTAATAATTTAAATTTCTTGAATACAGTAGAACCTCGAAAACTCGGCTCTCGATAACCTGGCACTCCGGATAACTCGGCCACACCCTGGCAGGGCAAAAAAATCCTTAGTTAATTAATTTTCATTATAGACAGCTTTATAAAAGTATAAAAGCTCTCATAAAGTATTTTTCTGAGGTCTGTCTTATCAGGTAAATTACTGTACACAGTGTATTCATTAATTTTCATTTTCATGTAGTAAAGGCTCTATGCCTTCATAAAGGACGTACTTTTCCTTTGTTTAAGGGTATTTGGGCAGTTTATTCTCTGTTATATTCTCAAGTAAACAATACATACAAATACAGTACAGTATTTTCTGAGGAAACACTCGTACTTATTTTTTTTAACCCCATTCCTGATAACCCGGCATTTTCACAAACTCTGCCACCCTTCGGTCCACATTAGGCCGAGTTTTTAAGGTTCTACTGTATTTGTATCATTAGGAAGACTTAGAGGGCCAAATATCAGTCGTAATCAATTTTGGACAAATTTGTGGAGGTAGTTTGTTTTGGAAAAAAAGCTTAATATTTCAATATTCACCAAATTATCCAACATCATCTTGCAATCACTTGCTTTATCATATACAGATCATTTGTTCATTAATCTGTCAGCTATTACAGCATCCACAGCAAGAGCATATCGATAGTTTTTATAAGCGAAATTTACTTGTTTCATGAATGTTGCCATGTTAGTTTGTTGAATACTCAACAGTCTTTCAGGTCGTTGAGACTGTTGAGCTCAACGGTGAAACAATGCTGATGTCATTAGTCTCAACAAAGAACCCAATTATCCATTTAGAAACATCATTTTCTCACCATTGAGTCAACCATTGAATATAGAAATGAACTGATAGTTGAATTATACATTAGGACAAAATTGCACCTAATCTATAATTCAAGTGTAACCGTTATTAACATTATTAATTATAATCTACAAGCTATAACGCTAAATCCTGTCCTAAACATCCCAATAATAAATTCTTATTTCTGCTTATTTTAATATTTGAACAATACATTAAATGAACAGAAACTAGCTGCTTCTATAACTAGTATTATTACAAAAATATTTTGATTAATAAATTCTGTTCTGTTTAAGTAAATTAATATGCACTCTTACATTTTATCTTAAATTTTTAAGATAAAATATGAGAGAGAGAGTAATTGATAAATACTAATTAAAGTCAAAGAATTGCAAGATTACATTGGACAATAGTACAATAGTATTATTAATAATTAAAATGTTAAGTAATTTGACCTAGAGGTAGGTGCTAGGTGCTCTCTCTTATTAAATTTAATAATTATATAATCAAATTAATATTTATTAATTAATTTAGAAAGTTCTGCAAGAAAAGAATCTGCCCACAAACTTCTGCTTACTGGATGGTTGTGTTGCCACTTATGCTACTCAGACGTCCATCCAATCTTTGCTTCCAGAACTATTAATTTAGATATAACTTTAATAAGAGATAATGCTTATCTCTAGGCCAAATTATTAGGTTGTTTGGAAAGTAAGTTCATTTTTTTTTTTACCACTAGACGGATTAGTCGTATTTTTTCCGCCATTTTCATTCCGAACCATATTATCATTATATATTTTGACAGCTAGCATTTTAAGGCTTATTTGTAAAAAATTTTGTTTGATTTTGTGCAATTGTTTATTTTTTGTGTAAATATGGAAGATCGGAAACAGCATTTTTGGCATATTTTGCTCTTTTATTACCGCAAAGGTAAGAATGCTGTTCAAGCAAGAAAAAAATTTGTGTGACGTGTATAGAGAAGATGTATTGACAGAACGACAGTGCCAAAACTGGTTTACAAAATTTTGTTCTGGAAATTTCAATATTAAAGATGCACCACGTTCTGGATGGACAGTTGAAGCCAATGAAAACAAAATAAAGGTACTGATTAAAACGAACTGCCGAATAACAACTTGTGAAATCACTAAGAGATTAAATTTGTCAAATTGAACTGTTTATGATTAATTGAAACAAATGAATTTCGTTTCAAAGCTTGCTATATGGGTTTCACATGTTCTTAAAGAGAGATGCTCTCTTTGGTGGGATTTTAAGGAAATTTTTTTTGGAGCTTTTACCAGACAATTTAACAATTGATTCAAAAGTGTACTGCCATCAAGTAAACAAATTGGGTAATATCATCAAACAGAAAAGGCGGTCAGAATTGATCAACAAAACACATGTAGTGTTTTACCATGATAATGTCAAATTTCACACAAGTTTGGTAATTGCTCAGAAACTGTTACAACTTAGATGGGACATACTATCACACCAACCATATTCGCCAGATCGAGCACACTCAGATTAATACTTGTTCCAGTCTATACAAATTTTTTTTAACTGTAAGACATTTACTTGAAATGACAATGTCAAAAATCACTTGGATCAGTTTTTTGTAAGCAACAATTAAAACTTTTATGAATGTGAAATCATGCTACTACCAGAAATGATGACAACAGGTATTTGACCAAAATGGTTGATATATAATTCAATAAAATATATATTTATTATAAAAATATTGTGTTTTTTCCTCATGAAAAAAAACGAACTTATTTTCCGAGCAACCCAATACTTAGCATTTTGATCATTAATATCAGCAGTAATATAGTCCAATCTTTAACAATTAATTACCATCCACCCACAAATGCACATGCCCGTTGCAACAGATTTCGTCTAACAGGAGTAAATTTGTTTTAAATATTCATTTCCATTTTGAAGTGTTCTATCAAATTTCACCTGAAGAAGAACTGTTCAAAAGTTCGAAAATATATGTGACAAACTGTATTTTCATGAAGCATACTGGTAACAGGTTCTTGATGTAGTGATAGTCCAATCTAATCCAGCAATTATTTGGCTTTAACTATCAGGCCTGTATTTGTTTTTGCAGTCGAGTCCACATAAGTTGTCATAGATATAAACAGACATCATCGGTTAAGTAGTTTCTGTGGTTCCAGCCTACTTACATAGGCATTAATGTTAAAAAAACTTTGGTTTACTCAACACTGTTTAACTTGTAACCACAGGATTAGGGTTTCTCATTTCCCAGTCTTTTGCTTGTCCCGGGATTCCGGGATAAAAGTGAACTGATTCCTGGAATCCCGGAAAATCCCGGGATAGAATTAATTATTTTTAAGGTATACAAAATATCTTGAAATCAAATGATATAATTATTTTAAATTTTTTAAAGTAATTTTAAAGTTCTGTAACATCCAAAATCATATTAATAATGCTGTGTAAGATATATAATAAAATTTACCTATTACGTAGAAATTTTCACAAATAGAAAAAAATTTATTAAAGTTTGCTGGAAACTGCATACAACAACAACAACAACAACAAATGCTTTGATTGAGTTAAAAATTTAAAAAAAAAATGAACTTAGATCAAACTTCTAACTTAGAAGGTAATTTTCGGTTTTTAAATAAAATATAATACAAAATATTGCAAACTTTTATAAGATTTTAAAAAGCAAAGATGGTCAATACTCCGATAACTCACTCTAATTCTTATTTTAGTAATGAAAAGTCTTGCTACCGAGAATGCCCTTTCCGATTCAATTGATGTGATTGGAATTGTGTTTAATGCATTTAAGAGAAGGCAGATATGTGTTTTTTCACCTGTAGCCTGGAAGATTTCGAGTTCGTTTTTGAGATTGTAGTAGTACTTTTGTTCTCTAGTATTCTTGATTTGTCTACCTCGGCTGCTTTAATAGCGGCATCAAGCTTATAGCTCGATAATTCGGCAATTCATTTGTCTTTAATAATCAGGTTTATGAAGAAAAACTTTATACTCGCAGACTTCATACTCGTGTGTATCCTTGTCCAATTTGCACAACCCGGAGTAATGCATTTATTGAAGCTACTGGGCATGGTTAAAAATTAAGACAGCGTAAGCACAATTATTCCATATATTACAGGTTCTGACAAGTAAAGAATTATCAGAGTCCTGCCACAAATAAGCTACGTATTGATTATTGACCATTTGTGACATGCCATAACGAGCAAAAATTTAAAAAAACTAATAGGTAGGTTTAAAATGAATAAATACAAATGTATTCTGACAGTGAATGAGTTAATTATGCTTTCTATTTGCAAAATTCTCAACCTTAACACAAAATAAGAAAAAAAGTGAATTTTTAAGAAATTTGCGGGATTTCCCGTGATAAGAAAAATTTTCCAGGATATTTCCCGGGTTAAAAAAACAACCAGGATCCTGGAATCCCGTTTGAGAAACCCTACACAGGATAAATTGATATAGTTTTTCTGTCTCACACTTGTTTAGACACCTGATAAGTCGACTCCCCTCCTGAAAAAAATGAGTTCATACCACATAGATTAACATTACAGCAGAAGCAGAATCCAAATTTGCATTTTCTCACCTTTCATTGAGCAAGTGTTTCACATTTTTATTCCAAATGACTATCCAAAAGCTAACAATGCTTATGCTGAAGGAAAAATATGAACTTGTATCTGAATTTGAATGTAATAAAACTTTGCAAGCCAAATTTGCAAAACAATAAAACCTTCCAAGAACAACATTGGTGGGGGTTCTGAATAAAAAGAAAATACACAGGAAATTAAGAAAATTTTTTTTGGGCTTTTGTCGTGGCTGTCTTGAAAACGTCAGAGAAAGTCACTGTACAAAGATGTCAAAGATGCTCTGGTATATTGGCTAAAGTAAATTTGTTCTTCAAATGTTTCTGTTTCAGGGCTAATAATGAAGCAAGCAGGAATGATAAGTGCTGAGGTACTTGGAGTAGAAACCAACTTTAGTGCCAGTGATGAATGGTCAGAGATATACACTGCATATACTGTATAAAGCACTACTGTATTTTCCTAATTATAGTTTTGTGGTTTCTTTTGTTTTTCAACTTTATTTTACTCGTCTTATCAAATAACTCGACACATTTCCATTTCCCCTTGGGGTGTCAACTTACGTGGACTCGACTGTATTTGAATATGATAAATACAGTAATATTAGACATAAAAAACTGGCACACAAACTGGAAATATATACTAAAACAAACCAATTCACACCTAAATGCTAATTCCAGCAAATGAACAACAAAAGAACTTTAATGCTCAAACGTTTTCAGCCGTCTTTCAGAGGGCCTTGTCAGGAAAAACTGTTCAAAAGATAGAGCTGTTTTTTCTATTTTCTGCATTTTTCTTGATGAGAGCCTCTGAAAGATGGCTGAAAATGTTTGAGCATTAAAGTTCTTTTGTTGTTCATTTGCTGGAATTAGCATTTAGGTGTGAATTGATTTGTTACAGTAATATTAAAGCCACCTCATGTAATCTCTCTGATAGAATTAAAAGAGCAAAGACGTGCAGTCAATATAGGTCTAAACAACACAGCTGTTTTCACTTTAGCCAACGATGATAATGTGGAGATCTGCATTAACATTTAATAAACATTTCAACTGCATTAACTTTTGGAATGCTGACTTATTTATAAAATCTACCTTTGTTAATATTAAAAATAAGTTAACAATAAAAATATTTAATTATCGTTTACTCCCTTTCTTATATTTTATTTGTATTTTACCATTGGATTTTAAACTGTATTCTATTCTATTCAGTTTATGTTATTTGTATTTCAATGTTAGATTCTGTTCATTGTAAAAATTTTATACATTTGGTTATAACTGATGAAGGTCCATTAATTTGATCAAAATGTTATTATTTATTAAAAATACCTGGTAGAATAATTTATAAGGTGAGAATTTATTTACTTTAAGCTCTTCCTCCAGTTCCTCTGTTGTTTCTGTTCTGTTCAAGGAATATCAAATACATTTTGTATCTTATTCTATTCCTGTATTTATTTCTTGTACATAATTACATCAATTGTAAATAGCTTTATTTAAGTTCTTATTCTTGCTAGTGTTTATATTTTTGGCTGCAGTTTTCAAATTGCAGATCTTAGATTTCCAATGTCATCACTCTGTCCATCTGTTGTTCATTAATCTTGAGAATGGAGTTAGATAGATGATAATCGAGACCAGATATAGAAAGTTTAGGGCAAGAAGCACTAATTAACTATATACAAACTTCGGTCTGGAGTCAGAAGTCATATGAATTTTTAAATTAAAATATGAATATAAATTGCAGCTCAGCATTTTGACAATGTCACAATAATTAATCACTCATTTGATATTTTTTTCTGACCTCTAATAATAAATTAAATATGATCAACATTATAATTTCTCTATTGAGCATAGTGAATATATTTAACTTTTATTTTAAAAATTATAAACATTTGAATGTGCAAAACATCAAAGTAATTTAAAACTTAGGACATTCTTTAGTATTAAATTAAGGTTTTGAAAAATAAATTTTATTATTACATATTTGTCATTACAGACATTATGATTCAACCAACGCCGGCCATAACATTTCGTCCAGTTGGAGGAATATTTGACTTCTTTGTTTTTCTTGGACCCAAACCCAATGACGTTATACAACAATATACTAAAATCATAGGTACTACTTTGATGCCTCCATATTGGAGTTTGGGATCTCATTTGTTTAACTATAATTCTGATGATTTAAAAGAAACAGCGAATATCTCAAAGAGAACCAAATTAACTGAAATGCCTTTGGTATGATTGAATATATCGAAAACTCATTTATCTATTGTTGTTATGTTTGAATAATTTATGTATTTATGCATAGGATGCTATATGGGAAGTTAATGTGCAGAGGCATAATGGATTCGTTTATGACAATCGCAAATATGAAGTTTTGTCGAAACTTATTAACCATTTGCATAATATTGGGTTGCATTATATATTTACTCTAGTAAGTAATTGATTAGTGTATGATAGAAAAAACTTTATCTATAATTAATATATTATTTAGGATCCTGGAACTGGAAATGCAGAATCCCTAAATCATTATTCACCTTATGATGATGGATTGAAAATGGATGTTTTTGTAAAAGATAAAAATGGACAAATTCTCATTGGAAAAGTATATTTTTATTCTATATTATATATATATATATACAGTATATAATATTTTCAATTTGTTATGCATAATAAAATTAATTTAACAGTTTTTTGTAGAACATTGAATATTTAAGTATAACTTAACATTTATCTTATGATGATATAAGTTTATTCAATATATTCAGTAAAGTCTGTTTAATATGCCATTTTAAAATGTGTGTAATGAAAATAATTTGTTACAATTTTATTTTGTATATTTTACTTTCTTTTTATTCTGTACAATTTACTATGCTGTATAAATTTCTAAAAATATATTGTTAACTTAGTAATATTAACTGTCAAAGGAAAAAATATTGATTTTAGCAATAATTTTAAATTAATTAGATAATTGTAAATATCAGTTTAATCAAAAATATTTAAATTCTAATTAAAAAGTTGGAGAGAAAAGTAAAATTCTGGATATTTATTATTTTAACTAACTAGTTAATCTGTAAACAAATTCTTATAAAATGTACCAAATGTTATGACTAATACATGCATTTATATGCATTTAGTATGCATATAAAAATGCCTGAAATATTTATTATGCAAGTTAAAAATGCAATAATTTTACACCGAAATTTGAAAAGCATACAAATTTTATTTTATCTGCAAGGAAATTGTATTAACTTCTGTTACATCATACATTTTAGGTGGAAAGAGATAAACACAAGACAATAGATGAAACAAGGGATTTGAAATTTAAGTTACAAAATACACATTATTATAACGTTTCACATAGGATGTGTGCAGTCGAATCAATTAGAAATAAAATTTTATAACTTTCTATGCCATCTAATCAACCATTATTGAATTTATATCTATATTTGCAATTGTTTACACAAGAGTCAAGGTAGAACAAACAGAAAAAGTGAACTGGCCAATCAGCCTTTGGTGGCACAGTTACTTATTTTCATTTTTTGTGTGTGTGTGTGTGTGTGTGTGTGTGTCAATTTGACTTTTAAAATGTATCTTTTGCTTGTTTTATATAAGTCATTGAAAAAGAAGTTAAATATTAAAATATGAAATGATGAATATTCACATGATGATCTGCAAATAGGGGATAGACAACAACAAAACTATTTCATTTTTGTTCCTTCTAAATTATAAGTTACCTTTATTATCCTGTTGTTTACTGACAAGGGTGTTTAAGCTAATTATAGTTATTCAGGAATAAAACATATATTTTATAATAATTTATTACATATAAAAGTTGATAAATATACATCATCAGTAGTTTGTGTATACATTGTTTGAAAAATAGCACCTGCAGTCAGTAAATAAGCTCTTAAAGTTTATAAAGTTTATATCTGCAAAATATGTGGTAAAAAACTATAAATGCATATTTAATTTGCATTATTGAATAGCTGTAATTTTATCCACTTGGATACTCTGTTTATATCGAGGCATTTATAGCACATTATAGCATTTAAGAAAAAATACATGCTCATGCATACATCTGGTTGTTAGTTATGACTAATGTCTGGATTTTTGGGTGCATTTTTAGAATGGATTGGGTGCTTGTTTTGGTGCTTTTAAATTCTGTATTATTAAGACAAAAACCAACAAGAAGTACTATATTTACAAACTACATAGTTGTTTATTGCAATTTACACAAGGATGAGCATTATATAAGTAAATATAAAATATAAAACATGGCTGACAGTATTACATTTAATTATTTTACACTTAATTGTATAAACAAATATAAAATTGCAACGTTTAACAAAGATAAAATACTTTGCTTCTGTTATTCATCTGTTGTTTGCTCCAGTTGACAGTCAACAATTTCACAAGCATGGAGGTGACCCTTCTTTTGTGGCTACTGCCTCTGCAATAGAATGCAAATATGGTAAAAAACGTCCTCTGGTGCTATCACTATCTTCACATAAAATACACATTTAAGTAAATATAAAATATAAAACATGGCCGACGTTATTACATTTAATTATTTTACACTTAATTATATAAACAAATATAAAATTGCAATGTTTTATACCATATTTGCATTTTATTGCAGAGGCAGTAGGTAGGTCATCTTCATGCTTGTGAAATTGTTGACTGTCAACTGGAGTGAACAATGGATGAATAATGGAAGCAAAGTATTTTATCTTTGTTAAATGTTGCAATTTTATATTTGTCTGTACAATTAAGTGTAAAATAATTAAATGAGCATTGTAATTTACAACAGTAACCATTTCAATGTTCTTAAAATTGAAATTTTTTTGTTTGGAGGATAGAATGTCTTTATATAGGGAAAAAGATCTTTCTATAATACATCGACCAAGACTAAAAGGGCATGTTTCATTTTGATTCAGAATTCTACTTCAGTACAATCCAAAATATTTTTCAAATCAGGATTATTTGATAAACTAGATCTGAGTTTGTCTAGGGAAAAGCCGTCCAGTACATCGAAGCACCTCACTTACAAAATTCCACTGATCCCACATTTTAAGAGAGTAAGCTAATTATCGTAGTTTTTTCCTCAGCATACATGATATGGTTTTTTTTCTCTGAAGTGAATGAATAAAAACTACCAGAATAAAAAAGATAATTGTCAACATATTCTTTAAAAATGTAAAAAAGGGGGAAGCTGGCTGCAAATTAATTAGTTTGAGTGCTAGTCACTGTTTTGGAGGCAGGTTTGCATTTTGGGTGCTAAACAATTTGGCAATGAGTGAGCCTACTGCACTAAAATAGACATAGTTTGTCTGTTTACACTCTGCTCCTTTCAAAAACTGAGTCCATATTTTTGGGTGCAGCACCCAAAAATATGGACACTAGTTGTGACCCACTTGTATAGACAGCCAGATGGCCAAGTGGTCTAGGTGGCAGCCTACTGGGGAATCTGGGATTGAATCTGGATGGGTTGAAAAATCCTCAGGAATTTTTTGAGGGTGGTCTGACCAGATGTGTCAGGTTCCATCCTCACCACCTAGCTGCCCCATTGTGGGCCTGATTGAACCAATAATGGGCTTGCTAAAAGAGGTCCTCTTAGTGCCAATAGGGTGGAAAGAGTTTAAAAAATAACCACTTGTATAAGTAGAAGTTTGAATGCTTATTAAATAGATGTGCAGATATATTAAGTAAATATTTCATGTTGCAATGCTCTTTTGGTGGAAAATTCATAAAGAACAAGTGCAGTATTTGACTGATTATTATAAATGAACATAATAAGCAGACTTTACTACATACCATAACTGTATAAACTGTGTTATTTCTAACATTAATTTTATACCTACTCTAGGGAAGGAATGGTACATCAGTAGTGTTTCCAGACTTTCTTCATCCAAATATTACTGATTATTGGACTAAACAATTTAAACATCTTTATTCACAAGTAGAAATTGATGGAGTATTGATTGTAAATTTCCTTTTTTTCATATATATGTTTTTTTTTAATAAACTTGAATTTTATATTAAACATAAGTCTTTTTAGGATATGAATGAACCAACTAATTACCATAATGGAAAAAATGAATGTCCAAATACAAGTTATGAATATCCTTCCTACATGCCACATAATCTGAAATCCTTACATTCTTACACACTATGCATGAGTTCTAAACATCATAATGCAATGCATTATAATGTGCATAACATGTATGGATTTATGGAAGCTATTGTTACCAATGGGTCAGTTGTGAAATATTTAAACTTTGAATTTCTCAATTTTTTAGTGAAATAAACATATGAAAATAAATACTTTTGCCTTTCAGAGCATTAGTAACAGTTTCAAAGAAGAAACCTTTTATCATTTCACGTTCGTCATTTCCTGGTTTAGGCCATTATGCAGGAGTTTTGGATGACAATAGTTTTTCCTGGAATGATATACGATTATCTGTATCTTGTAAGATTTAATCTAATGTTAATGTTAAATAATTAGAAAACATTAATTAAGTTAAAATATTGTGATGTGTAGTATGCTTTCAAATGAAATACAGGGTGTCTGTAGTTACTGTGCGGTGGAAATATGAGTGAAGTTTTACGTCTGATATTGCAGTTTCTCCTACAGTGAATGCTGGAAATAACCTCCAGAGGCCCCAAAATCCAGGGGAGTGAGGTTCAGAGACCTAGCAAGCCAAATTCCATGGAAGATTATTATAATTGTCATAGAATGCTTTCAAAAAGTATAGTTCAAAAACCAGAACATCTGAGTGCAAGCAGTAATGCCATCTACTGAAAATTGGAAATGTGATATATACAACTGAAAGGTCTCATATACAATGCCATGCATATAACTTTAATGTCATTACAAATTTCTCACTGCACTGTAATTTTTTGGACACCGTGTATTATTAACAGCAGAATAAACTCTCCTAGAAGGTCATTAAAAATTTTCATTTTTTGCTTATTTTTATTTATTTTTATCATAAATAATAATTATAATTTTAATTATTTTAGCAATTTTGAGTTTTAACATGTTTGGCATTCCAATGGTTGGGACAAATATATGTGGTCTTGTCAGAAATGCTGATGTTGATTTGTATAGCAGGTGGATGGCTTTGGAATCTTTCTATCCATTTTTTATAAGATGTAATTTAGACAAATATAATGTAAGTATTTAAACTTTAATTTTTAATTTAAAAATATTGAATATCTTTTAGTACATTAACTATAAATTTAATTAAATTCATACAGGAACAAGATTCTGATGCTTTACATTCTCAAGTAGTTTCTGCTATTAAAGAAACTGTCATGACTCGTTATTTCTTTCTGCCGTATCTGTATACTTTATTCCGTAAAAGTTATCGACTTGGTAATGCTGTTGCAAGGCCATTATTTTTTGAGTAAGTATTTTTTTATAAACTTAATGTTATTAATACTGTATTTCAATTGATTAAACTCTGGAGAATTAAAAATAAACTCTTTAAACACAAAGTTAAAACATGTATACTCCTCGGGGTTTATTACATTGCAACAGGAGATGAGTGGGAAAAGTTGAAAGAAAGAAATAAACTTTACATTTTTCAAGTCATCAAAACATTTTATTGACTGTGTGTATTTATGGGTTACAGCTACAACATTTGAAATAATTACTGTTTTCATAGTTAACTTGATTCAGCATCTTCCAATTTGGTTAGGACAAAATATTAACCATCTTCTGATTTGGTTGTTATATTGTCATTCTTGTCAGTGAAGTCAAGATCTTGATTATAGTCTTCTGGTTCAAATTCATCCATCTGTTTCCAACTTGAGTTTTCCTAATTACCCTTCAACCACTTTGAAGTTAATTACAATTTTAATATAATAGCATATCCAGTGTTCTAAATAAAGCCACATGAGCATGGCCCTCTGTAGTGGGCTGTGCTCATTGGCTTTATTATTCAGGGACATTTTATTAATGCGAGATGATTCAGGAACAAAGTAATGGTCATTACTTTGTTCCTGAATCATCTCGCATTTTCCCACCCACCAAAGAGAGACTTTACCAATTGCACTGTATATTACATTATAAAAAATTTTGATAATCTAATCCTAAATATGTATTGTTGTGTTACATATCCTTTGAATATTCAGAATATATATCATCCTCCTTAATTTGGTCCCTTTTTTCAATCAATAGAAGAGAAAGATCATTTAATTACAACAATAATTAAATTTCAAAAATATTTTCTCTAAGCACATCTTTATATCTACAAATAATAAGTTCTAATAGAACAAATTTTGATTATTACTGTATCTTTTGAATAATATCTCCTAATATTAAAAATTTTAAATCAGACTTTCCAAAATAGAAACATTTTGATGTCCTATTGATTGCAGAAACAAAATAAATTTGCATTTCCATAGCAAAAATAACTAAATTTTACTTGACAACTCGATACTATAATGATACATCCAGAAATAAATGCTTAGTTCAGGATACCAGAAACATTTTTATCTCTAGTTTTTAAGAATTAAAATACTTAAAATTGTTATCTATAGTTGTTGAACTAAATGTGTGTTTCTAAAAAATTCAATCTTACATAACAGTTTACTAAATCTTCTAGGAAGTAATATTTTGATTTACAATTCTAATAAAATTTGTTTTATTTGCCAAATTGGGCTATTTCTCCAGATTACCAGATTAAATTGGGCTCTTTCTCTGTGATTAATTCATTTCTAAATACAGTAATTTGTCACTAGAGGCAGATGTTAGTGCCATCTCTTATTAAATTTAATAATTATAAATAATTAGAATATTCCAGAAGAAAAGAATTGGCTCAGAGTGGGACTTGAACCTGCAACTCCCAGTTTCCATGCAGATGTGTTTGTTATGCTACCTGAGCCTTCAGACCAATCTCCTCTTCCAGAAATATTTAATTATGATATAACCATCCTCAGTTACTAATGGCACCGACTGGGGATGCCTTCAGTATCTTTGTCCTATAACCACCTACTTACGGCACTTGGCCAACCATTGCTCAACTGTGGTATATCCGGTTGTTTGGAATATTACTAATATATTGGATTTTGAGATGTTTGTATTTGTTGAATTGAATTGTAATACAGTGATGTCTGAGCCCAACATTTTCAGTGTTTAATGTGTGACTACTAATTTTTTGTAATGATGTGACAACATAAACAATTTAATTTTGTAAATCAAAGTTGCCATATATTTGAGTAGCTTCATTGTAGTTCCTTTTAGTTGGTTACAATAATAATTGTTATTGAGTTTATTACTTTGTAATAGAGAATGTTAAAAGAAAAAAACTGGAGTTAAAACTCCAAGGCTAATTTGGACTTAATTACATCATCACATCAAGTGATTTCAACAGATTTTGGCAGTATTTTGAAATTTGATTATGAAGATATTTATTCTATCATTAATTACAGCCAAATGGTGTATTGTCATTTATTTGCTAAATATACCTGAAAATATAAATCTGTCTTCATAGGTAATACCAGGATAACAGAATTTTTATCCAAATGATTTGAAAATTGCAGTAACTAACGTCATTATCTATTATTGGGAAATATAACCCATTGATTAATACATTTTGTTAATGTGCTCTAATTTGATATATAATTTAGTTTCTTGTCATTTTAAAACAAATCTCCATATTTGAATGTATGTATTATAAACATAACTTCAAATTGCAATAGTCTAATGTTAGTGTTTATCCATTAATTAAACTTTAGTTTCTTGTACCATTGTTTGGCCAGCTTCAGCTCAGTGACATTCAAAATGAATGCATGGTGCAGGACACAACATATTCTGTGTTCATTCTGAAGGTTATTGTGAGCCAAAGTTGGTCAGAAATGTTTCTCCATGAATTAAACTTAAATTAGTTTCTTTATGAGAAAAAAATAATACTAACTTGAAAATGTATAAAATGATATCAAGCTTCACAGAAATTTCTAATAATTTTTGCAGGTATACTACTGATAGAAACACTTATTTCATAGATGATCAGTTTCTCTGGGGAGAATCTTTGATGATCATTCCTGTCCTTAATCCAGTAAGTTAAATTTTTTATTTCGTATAACTAACAAATGAAATTTTTAATTAATCTTCTCCAATTTTAGAATAAATCAAAAGTAAATGCATATTTTCCTCGAGACACTTGGTATGATTTTCATACGAGCAAAATATATAATAACACCGGTACTCGTGTTATTTTACATGTTCCTCTCGGCACTGTAAAATTAACTATACGTGGTGGTTATATTATTCCTGGTCAAATTCCTGCCAATACAACACTGGAAAGGTGCAATTTATTCAAATAAACTCACTCAGCAAAATGCAAAACACAATACACCACCTTAAGTTGCTGAGAAATTTATTAAAAAACACAACTAATGTTTGACCAATAGATTTGGCTGAAAACATTAGTTGTGTTTTTTAATAAAATTCTCAGCAACTTAAGGTGTTGTGTTGTGGTGCAATTTATTTTTTTAAACAAATATCTTTACCTACGAAATTTTAAAATTTAATATTTATTATTTCAGTCGCTTAAATCCTTTTTATCTGATTGTTGCTTTAAATAGTTCAAAAATGGCAATTGGAGATCTTTATTGGGACGATGGAGAATCAATTCGTACGTATTCCTTTATTGATTGCTTAGATGTATTGGAATTTAGTTTAATGTATTAATAAATTTGTATTTATTTTTGCAGAATCTGAATATAATTATATATCGTTCAAAGCAAAAAGTGTATGTATATTTTTCAAAGTGTATGATTTATGTATTTTATAATTTATTTCATATTAAAGAAAATTTATTTAAATATTTATAGAACACACTCACTATGAATCCAGTTTTAATAAAATATAAAAATATGCCAAAGTTAGGATATGTTAAAGTATTAGGATGTGAAGACTGGCCAAAATCTGTTAATGCCAATTCAGTTCCTGCTTCATTTGATTACTACATGGATGAAAAGGTAATTAAGGAAGGATGTGCAGACAAACAACAATGGGAATTTATAGGTCTACAAGTTCTTAAAATTACAGCCTAACAAATTCTTTAATCTCAAGAACTGAGCTATAAAGTTACTTGGCAGCTTCATTGCCTTGTTTCCATATCTGGTCTCTGCCTTCATCTATATAAGAACTTCTGATGCAAACCAGAAGTTACATCATTTTAATTCAAAAATTTTCCCGAAAGGAGTTAATGACCGGCATGACTCTGTTGCTGTCTAACAGGATAGGTATGATGTATTTTACAGGGGCAAGACACTACTAATTTGAGATTGAGAGAATATATTTTAAATTTAATTAATTAAAAATTGCAGCCCGCCATTGTGATGATGTCACAATAAATATTTGCTCATTTTTAAAGATCTTTAGATTTATGATAATACAGTAGAGTCTCGAAAACTCGGCCTAATGTGGACCGAAGGGTGGCCGAGTTTGTGAAAATGTCGGGTTATCGGGAATGGGGTTAAAAAAAATAAGTATGAGTGTTTCCTCAGAAAATAATGTACTGTACTTGTATGTATTGCTTACTTGAGAATACAGCAGAGAATAAACTGCCCAAATACCCTTAAAAAAAGGAAAAGTACGTCCTATATGAAGGCATAGAGCCTTTACTACATGAAAATGAAAATTAATGAATACACTGTGTACAGTAATTTACCTGATCAGACAGACCTCAGAAAAATACTTTAAGAGGTATAAAGCTGTCTATAATGAAAATTAATTAACTAAGGATTTTTTTGCCCTGCCAAGGATTGGCCGAGTTATTTGGACTGCCGGGTTATCGAGTGCCAAGTTTTCGAGACTCTACTGTATTGATAAAAACAAATTATAAATTTTTTAGTTTTTAAGCTGTAGAAATTTGCCTTATTGAAAAACTAATCATTTTAAGAAATATACAGGGTCTTTAAAGTACCAGTTTGAAATGGCCATAAAAGGAAAACTACTGGACAAAATGTTATGAAACTTGATAATAGTTTATAGGAAGTCATGGAATTTTATTTTCTGCTAAAAAAAATAGTTCAAAAACTCACCACCAGTGGGAAATGGCACTGTATGCAATATTGTTAAATGAAATAAGACATAAAGACATTGGTTGAAAACAAAAATGAGGCATTTTTCAATTCTGCCAAATTGTTCATTTTCGTTTTTAATCAATGACTTCATGTCTTATTTCATTTAACAGTATTGCATACAGTGTCATTTCCCCGCTGGTGGAAAGTTTTTGAACTATTTTTTTTGAGGGGTAATAAAATCTCATGACTTCCTGTAAACTATTACCGACTTCCATAACATTTTGTCCTGTAGTTTTAAATGGCCATAAAAGAAAAAGTGGAACTTAAACCCAGTAACAAAAATAATAACTCCAAATGCATTTAAAATACAGAGTCTTTAATTATCATTAGTATATCCAGTTTTTGCAGTAATATTATTTGCATGATGATAGTACATTGTATTATCACAAATAGTATACATGTTTTTGATTAAGTGCAGTTCTGTCTAATACATAAGGATTAAATATAATACTATTAAGACAGTACATAATTAAAACGACAATTGATTTAATAAGAAATGATAATACAAGGCATCCAAAATTTTTTTTTTGCGCAAACTCTAAGGCATTTGCCCAGCTCTTCCCAAGAAAACAAACAAGATTCCAATCTTAAAATTTCGTTAAACGGGCATGATTAGTTTTAAGAAACTATCTCTATATGTATTACGAACAAATGGAAAATTAAAATAGACAAAAGAAAGGGTACCTATACTCGGTTGATTCCTTTTTTTTCAGAGATGATTACTTTCGATGATTCTCAGTGAAATTTTTTTCTTTTTGGGAGGTTAAAGTGTCTGCTTTGATTCCCATGAAAGTATACATTATCAGCAATTAAGAATCCAGAGGCTTCAGTTAAGTCCTTTGCTTCAATTATGATCAATCTCTGCTCTCCTCTCCACTGTCTCCTCCAGTTTGAAAATCATTACTTCTCCCCTTTAGGCCTTTAGGTATTCCACTGAACAGTTGAGAACATCAATCATCAACCTAGTGAAGTAGGAATGAGGACAAGAAGTTTCTGGAAAATACAAGAATCGAGGACAGAAGCTAAACATCTAAATATTCAACTTAAAATTATAGCTTACAGCACACTAACACATCAATTGAGCAGGTTTGATATCATGCTACATTTAATGGAAAACTTGAGTAAAGATTCTTTGACACCATACAATAATTCAACATTAATCCACACTCAAGTTTTATCAAATTATTGCAAATGGCTGGATTACCAACTTTACTACTTTACTATACCACTTGATCTTTGTTTTCTTTCTTTAATCTTTTTATCTCAGAGAACTAAGAGCATCTTTTCTTTGAGGCTCCCCTCTGTTTAGAAATATGAACAGTCCATCTAGAATAGCATTTTTATAAAAGGAATTCAGTTCCTATGGTTGTAAAGGATGTAAGACAATATCAAAATTTAAATATTTAAGAATCCAGGATAAAATAAGTTTTTTAAAAGTAATAGTACTTTAATTTTAGAGAATGTATTGTAGCACTTGTTGCAATTGAGCTAACTTGGCTTAGAAAACAGAAAACATTCCTTGTTTTCTAGTCCAGATTTTGGTCAACATCAAATGGAACAATGGACAAATATCATTCATTAGTTTAACTTCTAGTCTATTCTGCAAATATATGAGTTTTCTGTTGATAATGGAACTTGGATCCACCTTGGGACTAGGAAAACGACAATCCAAACAAAAAGACCAAACGTGTATGTCTTTAATGCTGGGCTATCTAAATACAGTTTAAATGTTGCTTGTGAAAAATGGAGAATAGATAGATAATTGCTAAGTTTATTACCTTTTGGTTTATGAAATGAACTTTGATTAATAGCATATGTAAGCTATGTTCTACAGGTATATTGTTTTTGTATGTCTAAAATGTGTTTATTTTCTTACAGGTTCTCATAATTTCAAATTTGACATTGTCACTGTTAGAGAGTAATTCAATCAGCTGGATATTTTGAAAGAAACTGAAGTTGTAATATTATGTAAATATGGTTTCATATTTGTCATTATTTTATAAAAGCTGTAAAAAATAATATATAAAATTGAAACAAACTTAGGAACATCTTAATGACTTTACAAGGATTATAAATATTGATTTTGAACAAAAATTTTAATTTGTGAGCAAAAATAATTGCTAGTATTTTTACAAGATGGAATGTAACAGAGCTTAATCTTTTTTGTAAATTTCATCAATGATTGAAAATTATTTTTGAACAGAATAAATTGTTTTATAATTGGAATATTATTTACATGACAATTGCTTATTATGAGTAACCTATATTAGGACAATTTGCAAGGAATATAGCATGTCTGAAAATCATTCTGTAAGCAGAGAGAATTTGCAACAACCTAATACTGTGTTTTATATAGTGTAAGATTCATAAAAAAGAAATTATGAATTTGAAAACAGTGTATGGCCACCAGACAGATAACTTGACATAATTCATTTAAATCATACTAAATAATAAATTCTGGTTATACCACACAGAATGAAATAAAATATCACTATAGTTATAACTGTAATGTGTGTTGAATTCATTTTAAAGCAAATTAGTTAAGATTATTATCTGTATTTCTTTGTTCTAGAACAAATTTTGGAATCTAGGTAAATTGGCTTGATCTCTAAATTTGTCCATTAAGCCAATTTACTTAGATTCCACAATAAGAATGCGAGCTTAATAATTTCCAGTTTATTACTGCCAAAAAATGCTGAAAGTGAAAGCAAAAATTATCAATATCCATTGGTACTTTTTGCTTTCCTTTGTTTCATTGCATAGAAATATATATTTCAAATTAGCTAAATTTTCTATATGGACATCATTACAGCTATCTTTTTTAAAGTGACTCATGCTGATTTTATTGATTCCAGAAACTGCCTTAGATCTGTGCTGGATTAAAGTTTCCCTACAAATAAGTTTTCTGTATAAAAGTACTCTTCAAACTGATGATATTCTTCCAATTACAATAACTTCATTTTGTTGAAGGATGTTTGCAATTAATCGTTATCCTTTATAAACATCCTTATTTCACCTACAGAAAAGTTTTTCTAAAAGAATAACTCTATATTAGATTAGTTAGAATATTTTCTTAAAATTGTTTAATAACTTTATACTTACGGTTTCAGATAAATAAAATTTTAACTTCATTTGGATTCAAGAGAGAGAGTTTTGGGAGAAAAATTCTCAAAACCTAGACAGATGTAAAAACACAATTGTTATATTTATAAACTAAGCATAGAAATTTGTAAAAGGTCTTTTTACTGTTACAATTAAATACAGTAATTCACTCATTGACAAAGCTACACATCAAGTAGGAGTTAGCTCTTCATATATTTCATCATTATTAACCTAGAGTGTGGGGCTAAACATGTAAGAGTGATACCATCAATTTTTTTTTGTAGAACAATTCCTGAGAAACCCTATGTGTAGCCAATAATTATCTTGCTGGAAAGTGGATGTTGTGACTTTACATTCAGGAAATTCTGAAACAAAATACATTGATATCAATGTCCCTCCCACATTGTCTACATGTGAGATGGCACCCTGGATTGTGTCAGCAGTATGGGGAAAATGCACTCATCAGTTGTTCTCCATACAGTAGTCCATTTCCAAATATCTTTAGCAATGAATTCCAGTTTCAAGCATGGAATACTATGTATAGTACTATAGAAAAGGCACTGCCAGTTCAAAGTTGGGATGCCAATAGCAAGACCTAGAGTGATCACCATGCATTCTAATTTACTTCTACTAGTAGCATTTTTTCTTTTACTCTTTTTCCTCTTGGCACTATAACATTTTTCTTCTAGACCAACCATGAAGTTGTTTGCCTGTATTCAATTCCTGATTCTCAGAGCCATAGGCCATTGCATGGAGGCAACAGGATTCCACCTATCTCTGGATTGTGGACAAAGATACTTGTGTTTGTCTTACAAATGAAGAGAATAGATGCAAATGTCACTCTCCCCCTTTTTAAGACTCAGAAAAATGCAAAAAACTATTTATTGTTGACACACATTATAACAATTTTTTTTAATGATATATCTTCTTTGTTGGCATAGAAACCACTTGCACACAGCCTCAAAGTTAAATCCTAGTTTTCCCTCCTCTACAAACTTATATGGAGAATGTTAGTTATGAACCAAAATTGTTAACATAATCAAAAACAACAAGAACCAAGAAAAATGATTTTTGGTGTTTATTTTATTGGAGGGATGATAATGTTAAGATTCAAACTGCACACAATCTTTATTAATTACACTAGTTCATCCATTGTACACTATATTTCAATTGTTAAACACTAAATACCAAAACATTAAAAACAAAGTAGCTAGAAAATTGTGAGCATTATTACAGCAGACACATCAACAGAACGAGCAGTCAATCCCATGATGCTTTGTTACGTGCCAAGGGTTCTCTGATTGGTTGAATTGGAGAATGAATTTTGCTGCAAAACAGCTGTTGGATAATTGATGTATGCTTCAAAACGTGATTTTCAACAATTTTTCCACTCTAAAAATGTGTGTGTAGGGCGACAACACTATTACAGTCTTATTTGCCTTTACAAGACGAATATGGTAATGTGTGAATAATTCAATGCAGTAGAGTCCCGAAAACTCTGCCTAATGTGGACCGAAGGGTGGCCGAGTTTATGAAAATGCCAGGTTATCGGGAATGGGGGTTAAAAAAGAATAAGTACGAGTGTTTCCTCAAAATACTGTACTGTACTTGTATGTATTCTTTGCTTGAGAATACAACAGAGAATAAACTGCCCAAATACCGTTAAACAAAGGAAAAGTATGTACTGTACTTTATGAAGGCATAAAGCCTTTACTACATGAAAATGAAAATTAATGAATACACAGTGTACAGTAATTTACCTGATAAGTCAGACCCCAGAAAAATACTTTGAGGCATAAAGCTGTCTATAATGAAAATTAACTAGGGGTTTTTTCGGCCTGCCAAGGTGTGGCCGAGTTATCCGACCTGCCAGGTTATCGAGTGCCGAGTTTCCGGGACTCTACTGTACTGCCAAAAATTTGATAATGTGACTTTTGCATCTATACCCTTCAAACATCCATTATCCCAACATCTGTTCATGGTCCAGATTATGGACAAGTAATGAAACGACTACCTTACCTGATGTCATAGCTTTTCTCAAACTTCAGTTTTGCATAATATCTGTCATTTGAAGACTTAAAATCTTCAGCATGCTGGGGTGCAGTCAATCATAATTGAAATCAATTTACTACAGAACTCTGATATGTACCAGACAGAATTGTATGAAGTCAACAAGATTATTTTTGTCAATGGGTATAAATTTTGCAAAACAGAATAAATGTAATAATGTGAGAACAGTATAAAAAGATTCAATTGTATTCTTTTAAGACATTTTAAGTTTATGGCACTGATACATATTGATGGGGAATTTATAGAAAATTAGAACGCTTACTGCTAATAGGATATGAATTTAAAGTTATGCATGACAATTTTACACTTGGATTTTACAATGTTCAGTATATTACAGTAAATGTGTGGAAAAACAATTGTCCAGTAAACTTTATTAATAATTAGAAGCATAATTACCTGATTATATTTGTTATATTGAAATGAGACCACTACACCATTGGCAAGAATTGATTTCGGTTTCCTTTCACATCCTAATACCTTAACAGTTTCTAATTTTGGCATCTTATCATAACCTTTCATTACTGGGATGGTTTTCAAATAATTCTGTAAATTTATTAAATTCTAAAATTTATAATATATAAAAATTATTTTTTATCTTTTATAAATATAAAAAATATATTTTTTTTAAACTTACATTATATGCTTTAAATTCAATAATGTTATACTTGCTACTTTCTAACGAATCTGGGAATAAAATTCACATTTCAAAATGCACGTTTATTCTAATTCATAAAATCTGTACAATTACCTAAAGAATCTCCATCGTCCCAGAAGAGTTCACCTTCCGCCATTTTTGAATCATTGAGAGCAACGATTAAGAAGAAACCATTCAAACGACTAAGTAAAAATTAAAATTTCTATTAAATCAAGATGTAATATTGAATCTTTCAATTATTTTAATTGCTATAATGAATTTTTCATGATGTATGAGACATTCCATAAAAAATACTCATGCTGTTTAGTTTAACAGACGTGAGAAGTTTATAATAGTTTCATTTAAAAGGTACAAATGCAGCAATTAATCAGGTTGTTGGGATCCTAGAGCCATGGAACTGAAGTCCTCCAAAAATTTTAGGAATATCTCAATCTTTCATTTGTTGCAGCAATCTTATCCATAAAAATAGTGCATATTAACTTCTGAAGTATTTAAACTCAAGTTTTCAAGAAAAATGGTGATGATCCCACCATTCTTAAAGCAATTAAAAATATATTTGAAACTTGATTTTATGAATGTTTGCATAATAAGAAATTAAAACGTAGAGAAAGCTCACCTTTTAGTTGTGGTATCCGATGGAAATTGAGCGGGTAGAATAAACCCGCCCCGAATTGCCAAATGTACTCTATCTATTGGTACATGTATGAGGATATTACTACCCCTCTCAACGTACATTTTTCCAGTATAGTAGTCATACCAAGTATCGTTTGGGAAATACCCATTTACATTAGAGACATTCTATGATGATAAGAACAATTAAGTATGTATTTGATAAGGACACTCAAAAATTTAACTTACCGGATATAAAATGGGTATTATCATTAATGATCTTCCCCACAGGAACTGCTCGTCAATTGCAAAAGTCTTAGGATCAGTTGGATATCTAAAATATTACAATTATCAATTGAAACTGCTGTTGTGTAGGTAAGTGATAACATTACTTACTCGAAAAATAATGGTCTAACCACGGGATCTCCGTACACGTGACTCTTATAAAACAAGGTGTAAAGAAACGGTAATAGAAAATATCGTGTAGTAAGCGATTGTTTAGCGGCAGCAGTTACTTGAGGTCCGAGTATCACCGGATCTTGCTCCTGAAAAACTTAGCAGATGCTGAAATTGTGGATTTAATTTTATTTCAAAAACTTACAATGGTATCATTAGAGTTGTGATTTCTAGAAAACGGGTAGAAAGCTCCTAAAGCAGACCATCGACTGCAAAGTTCTATGGTGGTGTTTTCTTCGAAACCACAAATATCAGCTCCGGCCATCGATACGCCGAACATGTTGAAATTTAAAATATCTAAAATAAGAACATGCATGGTAACAGAGGGATATGATTTGCTCCAGGATATGCCATTGATTATAAATAATAAACTTTGTCGTCTTACACGGTATCGACCA
The DNA here is from genome assembly GCF_000671375.1 of Centruroides sculpturatus. NCBI lineage: Eukaryota > Metazoa > Arthropoda > Arachnida > Scorpiones > Buthidae > Centruroides > Centruroides sculpturatus. The sequence continues at coordinate 139,458 of NW_019385217.1, forward strand.
TCTCATATCGTCCCACGTAGACAAAATGTCTCCATTCCAGTTCCCAGAATAATGGCCTAATCCTGCAAAAGAGGCTCTCGATATTACGAATGGACGTTTATTCAGAAGGGTTTTCAATAATCTGTAAAAATTTCGATTATTTTTACTATTTCAATTAACTATTAATTTACGAATTAACGAAAACCTTACTTATTAGTTATTATAGCCTCGTTAAAGGCATAAACGCTATGGATATTATAATGTATGCTTTCGTGGTGTTTAGAACTCATGCAAAGAGTGTGCGTATGCAAAGGCTCGACGCCACCCGGAACGTATTGTGGAAAATCGTAAGTTGTATTTGGGCATCCATTACCTTGTCCATCCAGAAAGTTTGCCGGTTCGTTCATATCCTGAAAATCAATAAGACAATAGATCTAATTACATCACTAGCAAAATTACATACATAAAAAAAAAATTGAATGCTGCAACACATACAATCCAAGCACCGTCAAATTTTATTTCTGAATAAAATCTTTCGAATTGCTTACTCCAATACTTAGATGCATTTGGATGAGTAAAATCTGGATAAACTGTAGTAACTTCGTTCCAAACCTAAAATTGCAATCAATTTATAAAATTCAAATTATTCATGTATATTTATAACTTTAATAGCATAACAATGAAATGTTTGCCTTTCCAACAAAAATGTCTCCAGTGATGTTTTTGACGAAAACATCCATTTCTATGCCATCATCATAAGGAGGATATGTTCCCTGTTCTTCACAATTACTAATACCGGGATCCTTATTTTAAACAATAAATAAATAAATAGATTCTATATTTAATTTAATTCGATTATACTTACCACTATAGGAATGAAATGCATTCCANTAAATTTAATTAAATTCATACAGGAACAAGATTCTGATGCTTTACATTCTCAAGTAGTTTCTGCTATTAAAGAAACTGTCATGACTCGTTATTTCTTTCTGCCGTATCTGTATACTTTATTCCGTAAAAGTTATCGACTTGGTAATGCTGTTGCAAGGCCATTATTTTTTGAGTAAGTATTTTTTTATAAACTTAATGTTATTAATACTGTATTTCAATTGATTAAACTCTGGAGAATTAAAAATAAACTCTTTAAACACGAAGTTAAAACATGTATACTCCTCGGGGTTTATTACATTGCAACAGGAGATGAGTGGGAAAAATTGAAAGAAAGAAATAAACTTTACATTTTTCAAGTCATCAAAACATTTTATTGACTGTGTATATTTATGGGTTACAGCTACAACATTTGAAATAATTACTGTTTTCATAGTTAACTTGATTCAGCATCTTCCAATTTGGTTAGGACAAAATATTAACCATCTTCTGATTTGGTTGTTATATTGTCATTCTTGTCAGTGAAGTCAAGATCTTGATTATAGTCTTCTGGTTCAAATTCATCCATCTGTTTCCAACTTGAGTTTTCCTAATTACCCTTCAACCACTTTGAAGTTAATTACAATTTTAATATAATAGCATATCCAGTGTTCTAAATAAAGCCACATGAGCATGGCCCTCTGTAGTGGGCCATGCTCATTGGCTTTATTATTCAGGGACATTTTATTAATGCGAGATGATTCAGGAACAAAGTAATGGTCATTACTTTGTTCCTGAATCATCTCGCATTTTCCCACCCACCAAAGAGAGACTTTACCAATTGCGCTGTATATTACGTTATAAAAAATTTTGATAATCTAATCCTAAATATGTATTGTTGTGTTACATATCCTTTGAATATTCAGAATATATATTATCCTCCTTAATTTAGTCCATTTTTTTCAATCAATAGAAGAGAAAGATCATTTAATTACAACAATAATTAAATTTCAAAAATATTTTCTCTAAGCACATCTTTATATCTACAAATAATAAGTTCTAATAGAACAAATTTTGATTATTACTGTATCTTTTGAATAATATCTCCTAATATTAAAAATTTTAAATCAGACTTTCCAAAATAGAAACATTTTGATGTCCTATTGATTGCAGAAACAAAATAAATTTGCATTTCCATAGCAAAAATAACTAAATTTTACTTGACAACTCGATACTATAATGATACATCCAGAAATAAATGCTTAGTTCAGGATACCAGAAACATTTTTATCTCTAGTTTTTAAGAATTAAAATACTTAAAATTGTTATCTATAGTTGTTGAACTAAATGTGTGTTTCTAAAAAATTCAATCTTACATAACAGTTTACTAAATCTTCTAGGAAGTAATATTTTGATTTACAATTCTAATAAAATTTGTTTTATTTGCCAAATTGGGCTATTTCTCCAGATTACCAGATTAAATTGGGCTCTTTCTCTGTGATTAATTCATTTCTAAATACAGTAATTTGTCACTAGAGGCAGATGTTAGTGCCATCTCTTATTAAATTTAATAATTATAAATAATTAGAATATTCCAGAAGAAAAGAATTGGCTCAGAGTGGGACTTGAACCTGCAACTCCCAGTTTCCATGCAGATGTGTTTCTGTTATGCTACCTGAGCCTTCAGACCAATCTCCTCTTCCAGAAATATTTAATTATGATATAACCATCCTCAGTTACTAATGGCACCGACTGGGGATGCCTTCAGTATCTTTGTCCTATAACCACCTACTTACGGCACTTGGCCAACCATTGCTCAACTGTGGTATATCCGGTTGTTTGGAATATTACTAATATATTGGATTTTGAGATGTTTGTATTTGTTGAATTGAATTGTAATACAGTGATGTCTGAGCCCAACATTTTCAGTGTTTAATGTGTGACTACTAATTTTTTGTAATGATGTGACAACATAAACAATTTAATTTTGTAAATCAAAGTTGCCATATATTTGAGTAGCTTCATTGTAGTTCCTTTTAGTTGGTTACAATAATAATTGTTATTGAGTTTATTACTTTGTAATAGAGAATGTTAAAAGAAAAAAACTGGAGTTAAAACTCCAAGGCTAATTTGGACTTAATTACATCATCACATCAAGTGATTTCAACAGATTTTGGCAGTATTTTGAAATTTGATTATGAAGATATTTATTCTATCATTAATTACAGCCAAATGGTGTATTGTCATTTAAGTTATTTGCTAAATATACCTGAAAATATAAATCTGTCTTCATAGGTAATACCAGGATAACAGAATTTTTATCCAAATGATTTGAAAATTGCAGTAACTAACGTCATTATCTATTATTGGGAAATATAACCCATTGATTAATACATTTTGTTAATGTGCTCTAATTTGATATATAATTTAGTTTCTTGTCATTTTAAAACAAATCTCCATATTTGAATGTATGTATTATAAACATAACTTCAAATTGCAATAGTCTAATGTTAGTGTTTATCCATTAATTAAACTTTAGTTTCTTGTACCATTGTTTGGCCAGCTTCAGCTCAGTGACATTCAAAATGAATGCATGGTGCAGGACACAACATATTCTGTGTTCATTCTGAAGGTTATTGTGAGCCAAAGTTGGTCAGAAATGTTTCTCCATGAATTAAACTTAAATTAGTTTCTTTATGAGAAAAAAATAATACTAACTTGAAAATGTATAAAATGATATCAAGCTTCACAGAAATTTCTAATAATTTTTGCAGGTATACTACTGATAGAAACACTTATTTCATAGATGATCAGTTTCTCTGGGGAGAATCTTTGATGATCATTCCTGTCCTTAATCCAGTAAGTTAAATTTTTTATTTCGTATAACTAACAAATGAAATTTTTAATTAATCTTCTCCATTTTTAGAATAAATCAAAAGTAAATGCATATTTTCCTCGAGACACTTGGTATGATTTTCATACGAGCAAAATATATAATAACACCGGTACTCGTGTTATTTTACATGTTCCTCTCGGCACTGTAAAATTAACTATACGTGGTGGTTATATTATTCCTGGTCAAATTCCTGCCAATACAACACTGGAAAGGTGCAATTTATTCAAATAAACTCACTCAGCAAAATGCAAAACACAATACACCACCTTAAGTTGCTGAGAAATTTATTAAAAAACACAACTAATGTTTGACCAATAGATTTGGCTGAAAACATTAGTTGTGTTTTTTAATAAAATTCTCAGCAACTTAAGGTGTTGTGTTGTGGTGCAATTTATTTTTTTAAACAAATATCTTTACCTACGAAATTTTAAAATTTAATATTTATTATTTCAGTCGCTTAAATCCTTTTTATCTGATTGTTGCTTTAAATAGTTCAAAAATGGCAATTGGAGATCTTTATTGGGACGATGGAGAATCAATTCGTACGAATTCCTTTATTGATTGCTTAGATGTATTGGAATTTAGTTTAATGTATTAATAAATTTGTATTTATTTTTGCAGAATCTGAATATAATTATATATCGTTCAAAGCAAAAAGTGTATGTATATTTTTCAAAGTGTATGATTTATGTATTTTATAATTTATTTCATATTAAAGAAAATTTATTTAAATATTTATAGAACACACTCACTATGAATCCAGTTTTAATAAAATATAAAAATATGCCAAAGTTAGGATATGTTAAAGTATTAGGATGTGAAGACTGGCCAAAATCTGTTAATGCCAATTCAGTTCCTGCTTCATTTGATTACTACATGGATGAAAAGGTAATTAAGGAAGGATGTGCAGACAAACAACAATGGGAATTTATAGGTCTACAAGTTCTTAAAATTACAGCCTAACAAATTCTTTAATCTCAAGAACTGAGCTATAAAGTTACTTGGCAGCTTCATTACCTTGTTTCCATATCTGGTCTCTGCCTTCATCTATATAAGAACTTCTGATGCAAACCAGAAGTTACATCATTTTAATTCAAAAATTTTCCCGAAAGGAGTTAATGACCGGCATGACTCTGTTGCTGTCTAACAGGATAGGTATGATGTATTTTACAGGGGCAAGACACTACTAATTTGAGATTGAGAGAATATATTTTAAATTTAATTAATTAAAAATTGCAGCCCGCCATTGTGATGATGTCACAATAAATATTTGCTCATTTTTAAAGATCTTTAGATTTATGATAATACAGTAGAGTCTCGAAAACTCGGCCTAATGTGGACCGAAGGGTGGCCGAGTTTGTGAAAATGTCGGGTTATCGGGAATGGGGTTAAAAAAAATAAGTATGAGTGTTTCCTCAGAAAATAATGTACTGTACTTGTATGTATTGCTTACTTGAGAATACAGCAGAGAATAAACTGCCCAAATACCCTTAAAAAAAGGAAAAGTACGTCCTATATGAAGGCATAGAGCCTTTACTACATGAAAATGAAAATTAATGAATACACTGTGTACAGTAATTTACCTGATCAGACAGACCTCAGAAAAATACTTTAAGAGGTATAAAGCTGTCTATAATGAAAATTAATTAACTAAGGATTTTTTTGCCCTGCCAAGGATTGGCCGAGTTATTTGGACTGCCGGGTTATCGAGTGCCAAGTTTTCGAGACTCTACTGTATTGATAAAAACAAATTATAAATTTTTTAGTTTTTAAGCTGTAGAAATTTGCCTTATTGAAAAACTAATCATTTTAAGAAATATACAGGGTCTTTAAAGTACCAGTTTGAAATGGCCATAAAAGGAAAACTACTGGACAAAATGTTATGAAACTTGATAATAGTTTATAGGAAGTCATGGAATTTTATTTTCTGCTAAAAAAAATAGTTCAAAAACTCACCACCAGTGGGAAATGGCACTGTATGCAATATTGTTAAATGAAATAAGACATAAAGACATTGGTTGAAAACAAAAATGAGGCATTTTTCAATTCTGCCAAATTGTTCATTTTCGTTTTTAATCAATGACTTCATGTCTTATTTCATTTAACAGTATTGCATACAGTGTCATTTCCCCGCTGGTGGAAAGTTTTTGAACTATTTTTTTTGAGGGGTAATAAAATCTCATGACTTCCTGTAAACTATTACCGACTTCCATAACATTTTGTCCTGTAGTTTTAAATGGCCATAAAAGAAAAAGTGGAACTTAAACCCAGTAACAAAAATAATAACTCCAAATGCATTTAAAATACAGAGTCTTTAATTATCATTAGTATATCCAGTTTTTGCAGTAATATTATTTGCATGATGATAGTACATTGTATTATCACAAATAGTATACATGTTTTTGATTAAGTGCAGTTCTGTCTAATACATAAGGATTAAATATAATACTATTAAGACAGTACATAATTAAAACAACAATTGATTTAATAAGAAATGATAATACAAGGCATCCAAAATTTTTTTTTTGCGCAAACTCTAAGGCATTTGCCCAGCTCTTCCCAAGAAAACAAACAAGATTCCAATCTTAAAATTTCGTTAAACGGGCATGATTAGTTTTAAGAAACTATCTCTATATGTATTACGAACAAATGGAAAATTAAAATAGACAAAAGAAAGGGTACCTATACTCGGTTGATTCCTTTTTTTTCAGAGATGATTACTTTCGATGATTCTCAGTGAAATTTTTTTCTTTTTGGGAGGTTAAAGTGTCTGCTTTGATTCCCATGAAAGTATACATTATCAGCAATTAAGAATCCAGAGGCTTCAGTTAAGTCCTTTGCTTCAATTATGATCAATCTCTGCTCTCCTCTCCACTGTCTCCTCCAGTTTGAAAATCATTACTTCTCCCCTTTAGGCCTTTAGGTATTTTCTCTCCCACTGAACAGTTGAGAACATCAATCATCAACCTAGTGAAGTAGGAATGAGGACAAGAAGTTTCTGGAAAATACAAGAATCGAGGACAGAAGCTAAACATCTAAATATTCAACTTAAAATTATAGCTTACAGCACACTAACACATCAATTGAGCAGGTTTGATATCATGCTACATTTAATGGAAAACTTGAGTAAAGATTCTTTGACACCATACAATAATTCAACATTAATCCACACTCAAGTTTTATCAAATTATTGCAAATGGCTGGATTACCAACTTTACTACTTTACTATACCACTTGATCTTTGTTTTCTTTCTTTAATCTTTTTATCTCAGAGAACTAAGAGCATCTTTTCTTTGAGGCTCCCCTCTGTTTAGAAATATGAACAGTCCATCTAGAATAGCATTTTTATAAAAGGAATTCAGTTCCTATGGTTGTAAAGGATGTAAGACAATATCAAAATTTAAATATTTAAGAATCCAGGATAAAATAAGTTTTTTAAAAGTAATAGTACTTTAATTTTAGAGAATGTATTGTAGCACTTGTTGCAATTGAGCTAACTTGGCTTAGAAAACAGAAAACATTCCTTGTTTTCTAGTCCAGATTTTGGTCAACATCAAATGGAACAATGGACAAATATCATTCATTAGTTTAACTTCTAGTCTATTCTGCAAATATATGAGTTTTCTGTTGATAATGGAACTTGGATCCACCTTGGGACTAGGAAAACGACAATCCAAACAAAAAGACCAAACGTGTATGTCTTTAATGCTGGGCTATCTAAATACAGTTTAAATGTTGCTTGTGAAAAATGGAGAATAGATAGATAATTGCTAAGTTTATTACCTTTTGGTTTATAAAATGAACTTTGATTAATAGCATATGTAAGCTATGTTCTACAGGTATATTGTTTTTGTATGTCTAAAATGTGTTTATTTTCTTACAGGTTCTCATAATTTCAAATTTGACATTGTCACTGTTAGAGAGTAATTCAATCAGCTGGATATTTTGAAAGAAACTGAAGTTGTAATATTATGTAAATATGGTTTCATATTTGTCATTATTTTATAAAAGCTGTAAAAAATAATATATAAAATTGAAACAAACTTAGGAACATCTTAATGACTTTACAAGGATTATAAATATTGATTTTGAACAAAAATTTTAATTTGTGAGCAAAAATAATTGCTAGTATTTTTACAAGATGGAATGTAACAGAGCTTAATCTTTTTTGTAAATTTCATCAATGATTGAAAATTATTTTTGAACAGAATAAATTGTTTTATAATTGGAATATTATTTACATGACAATTGCTTATTATGAGTAACCTATATTAGGACAATTTGCAAGGAATATAGCATGTCTGAAAATCATTCTGTAAGCAGAGAGAATTTGCAACAACCTAATACTGTGTTTTATATAGTGTAAGATTCATAAAAAAGAAATTATGAATTTGAAAACAGTGTATGGCCACCAGACAGATAACTTGACATAATTCATTTAAATCATACTAAATAATAAATTCTGGTTATACCACACAGAATGAAATAAAATATCACTATAGTTATAACTGTAATGTGTGTTGAATTCATTTTAAAGCAAATTAGTTAAGATTATTATCTGTATTTCTTTGTTCTAGAACAAATTTTGGAATCTAGGTAAATTGGCTTGATCTCTAAATTTGTCCATTAAGCCAATTTACTTAGATTCCACAATAAGAATGCGAGCTTAATAATTTCCAGTTTATTACTGCCAAAAAATGCTGAAAGTGAAAGCAAAAATTATCAATATCCATTGGTACTTTTTGCTTTCCTTTGTTTCATTGCATAGAAATATATATTTCAAATTAGCTAAATTCTCTATATGGACATCATTACAGCTATCTTTTTTAAAGTGACTCATGCTGATTTTATTGATTCCAGAAACTGCCTTAGATCTGTGCTGGATTAAAGTTTCCCTACAAATAAGTTTTCTGTATAAAAGTACTCTTCAAACTGATGATATTCTTCCAATTACAATAACTTCATTTTGTTGAAGGATGTTTGCAATTAATCGTTATCCTTTATAAACATCCTTATTTCACCTACAGAAAAGTTTTTCTAAAAGAATAACTCTATATTAGATTAGTTAGAATATTTTCTTAAAATTGTTTAATAACTTTATACTTACGGTTTCAGATAAATAAAATTTTAACTTCATTTGGATTCAAGAGAGAGAGTTTTGGGAGAAAAATTCTCAAAACCTAGACAGATGTAAAAACACAATTGTTATATTTATAAACTAAGCATAGAAATTTGTAAAAGGTCTTTTTACTGTTACAATTAAATACAGTAATTCACTCATTGACAAAGCTACACATCAAGTAGGAGTTAGCTCTTCATATATTTCATCATTATTAACCTAGAGTGTGGGGCTAAACATGTAAGAGTGATACCATCAATTTTTTTTTGTAGAACAATTCCTGAGAAACCCTATGTGTAGCCAATAATTATCTTGCTGGAAAGTGGATGTTGTGACTTTACATTCAGGAAATTCTGAAACAAAATACATTGATATCAATGTCCCTCCCACATTGTCTACATGTGAGATGGCACCCTGGATTGTGTCAGCAGTATGGGGAAAATGCACTCATCAGTTGTTCTCCATACAGTAGTCCATTTCCAAATATCTTTAGCAATGAATTCCAGTTTCAAGCATGGAATACTATGTATAGTACTATAGAAAAGGCACTGCCAGTTCAAAGTTGGGATGCCAATAGCAAGACCTAGAGTGATCACCATGCATTCTAATTTACTTCTACTAGTAGCATTTTTTCTTTTACTCTTTTTCCTCTTGGCACTATAACATTTTTCTTCTAGACCAACCATGAAGTTGTTTGCCTGTATTCAATTCCTGATTCTCAGAGCCATAGGCCATTGCATGGAGGCAACAGGATTCCACCTATCTCTGGATTGTGGACAAAGATACTTGTGTTTGTCTTACAAATGAAGAGAATAGATGCAAATGTCACTCTCCCCCTTTTTAAGACTCAGAAAAATGCAAAAAACTATTTATTGTTGACACACATTATAACAATTTTTTTTAATGATATATCTTCTTTGTTGGCATAGAAACCACTTGCACACAGCCTCAAAGTCCCACTTGCATCCTAGTTTTCCCTCCTCTACAAACTTATATGGAGAATGTTAGTTATGAACCAAAATTGTTAACATAATCAAAAACAACAAGAACCAAGAAAAATGATTTTTGGTGTTTATTTTATTGGAGGGATGATAATGTTAAGATTCAAACTGCACACAATCTTTATTAATTACACTAGTTCATCCATTGTACACTATATTTCAATTGTTAAACACTAAATACCAAAACATTAAAAACAAAGTAGCTAGAAAATTGTGAGCATTATTACAGCAGACACATCAACAGAACGAGCAGTCAATCCCATGATGCTTTGTTACGTGCCAAGGGTTCTCTGATTGGTTGAATTGGAGAATGAATTTTGCTGCAAAACAGCTGTTGGATAATTGATGTATGCTTCAAAACGTGATTTTCAACAATTTTTCCACTCTAAAAATGTGTGTGTAGGGCGACAACACTATTACAGTCTTATTTGCCTTTACAAGACGAATATGGTAATGTGTGAATAATTCAATGCAGTAGAGTCCCGAAAACTCTGCCTAATGTGGACCGAAGGGTGGCCGAGTTTATGAAAATGCCAGGTTATCGGGAATGGGGGTTAAAAAAGAATAAGTACGAGTGTTTCCTCAAAATACTGTACTGTACTTGTATGTATTCTTTGCTTGAGAATACAACAGAGAATAAACTGCCCAAATACCGTTAAACAAAGGAAAAGTATGTACTGTACTTTATGAAGGCATAAAGCCTTTACTACATGAAAATGAAAATTAATGAATACACAGTGTACAGTAATTTACCTGATAAGACAGACCTNTTATCTAGCTAATCTGCACATTATCTAGGGCGATCCGTTAGAGTTGCTAAAATTGTTCTATTTCTCAAATTACCTAGATAATGTGCAGATTAGCTAGATAATGTACACATTAACGACTTTCGAGCTTTAACGGTAACATAGACACAAACACACGTGTCACGTGCCTCGTTTAAAACGGACTATTCATTGGCTTGCTTATACAGATGTATTACCCACGTGTAAAGATCTGAATGCTTTTACACTTCGTTTTCGGAATTATAAGATATTATGCCTCTATTTATCCATTTATAAACAGTGCCAAGAAAAAACAGAGGGATAGAGCTGCTTACAATATTTACGCTCTTGTTATATTAAAAAATCATTCAAGATTTTTAATATGTTGCAAATACAACGGAATGAATATTTTATAACAACTGTCTTTGAGGCTCCTTATTAATTAACCTTATTATTTTTGGATAAAATTACAAACAGAAGTTTATTTTCAAAATTAATTAATTTTTTACATTACTATCATTACAACTCTTTATGCATATTTTTCACTTAAAATAATCATTTTTATGCCTACTAATTATGGAGTGAGAACATTTTTATGTATAGTTTAGATTGATTTATTATATAATTATACCTTTGCGATTCTAATTTTTAATGAAACTATTCGTCATATGCGTTGGTTCGTCTGTCCATTAAAAATGTCGAGTATCTGACCCCCGATTAACCGTCACATCGGTTAACCGACCGTTCTAGTCAGCAAATTTCAAATGTCACCTAGTGATGTGGCACTATAATATTTGGCTGTCTTGGCTTCTTTAATATTATTTTTGTTAAATTATTGCGTGTTTTAGCTGACAACAACGGCTCGACCATTGAAAGGAAGCCAATATTTAATTAAACGAGACTTAATTTTCTAATTATCAGTGGTTGTTTGTTTCGTGAGCAATAAAATAATTTAAAAATAATTTTTAACGACACAATAGCGACGATTATTATTTTTTAAAAAATTTGTTAGGCTAAACATCGATGAAAATTCAATGCGAAGTTGGTTAATAGCGACATACTGATATACTAATTACATGGGATATACTAATATACTATACTAATAATGTATTTTTTTCCTTCTTTTCGGTTATCCGATTTTTTCCGTTATCCGACCAACCTGAGTAGCCAATTGAGTCGGATAATCGATGCTCTACTGTATTAATTGATTTCGTTAATGTCTTTAACTCTTGTTTCTATTGATTGCTAGCATTGATAATAACATTTGATAATGGCATAAATATTTACTTATATACAATTATTTCTATAAATTTATATCGTTTCTTTTGTTTATTAATTATTAATTAATAAACAAAAGGAAGAAAATATTATAATTTTTTTTTTTAAAACAAACAATGATTTTGCTCCTATCACTGATGGAACTAAATATCGAACAGTAAACAATTGTTTAAAAATGAAAACATGGTCTCAGCACGCAATTGGAAAATCTAAATCAGCAGTAGAAATAGTTTAAATATAAAGTATTGTGAATTTATATAAATGAATAGTTTGAGGAGACGATATATGGACAGAAAACACACAAACTTGGGATTAGGAGCAGGCGCCCTGCTGGACTCCTTTGTTAAAATAAATTAGAAAAAAAAAAGTACACAAGCTTTAACGAGCAAATGAATTTTACGTATTGATTTTGCAATTGCGCTTTTTCATCTTAAAAGTCAATCTGCAAACAGGAAAACGCTAGTTGTAGTCGAACCTCCAATGACGGCTACCTCTAAACAGCAGCCATTTTTTAATGTTTTCTTCACGTGGCCATTGTTATGAGGTTTCACTGTATTAGATTTCATCCTCTCGTAATTAGAAATAAAATTCCTAAAGTCAATTCTAATTATCTAAAATAGTTACTAATGTTATTGATTAGTTGGATAAGATCCTTCACAACTATTCAAACAGATTACTAACTTTTTACAAAAAATAAAATAAAATAAATAAATAAATAATCGATAAACTATAGAAATATTCTTTTGTAAAATATACTGTACATATGCAGTTTTAATAAAAATGTCGAATCAATTTGTATAAATTACAGAAATTCTATTGAACTTGTATTGAACAAGTGCAGCAGCTACCATAGATGCACACTATGCAACTGCATAGGGGTCATTTTGCTAAGAAGGGGGGAAAGGCCGGGGAACAAAGTATACAATCATACATTAAAGTATAAAATGTATAATAGCGGTATTCGAAGAGGCCAGAAGTTCACAGGAAGGCCTTTATTGCCGCGTTTGCACCAAGGCCCAAATGTAAAGATGGTTAAAACAAAATTTTATTAGTTGGTCTTCACTCAAATAGCAGACCTATAGAATCGCACTGTCGTCTGTCTGTCCTTCCTTAATTTCGATAACGTGGTTAGATAGTTAAAAATCGAGACCAGATATGGAAAACTTAAGGGCCGAAACCACGATTAAACCATATTCTGGTCTTAACCGGAAGTCAGCGGTTTTAATTTGACTTTTAAACCAGCAACTTTCTGTATCGACCATTCCTTTCACTCGACACTACATCGCATGTCGCTGTTTACTCGCAACAATCAATACTTTCGACTTTACATCAAACTACTCGTTACACTTTACCGTTATAGTGTTATTTATACCTTAACCGCCGACAATGTTAATGGTTTTCTATGCCGCTTTAATGCTCCTATTAATTACTTTTGCAAGGTAAGTTATATATTATCTTTCAATTTTAACTTATAACAATGTACATAATCGAATATTTAAATTATTGATAGATAATGCACGGGAATGCACGGTGGTGTGAGGGTCTTGGCACTGTAGATTGCCGATAAGTAATTAATTCAAGTACTTATTTTGCTCTCTAAAATTGCAAACATTGAGTTATTTACAATGAAGCAAGCTTTAAAAATCGATAAATTTTCAATAAATAACAATTTTTGTTTCGTGTGTTTGCGACAATGCATTTTGCAAGAGGGGTCCTTCAACATTTCAGAATCCATGCTACTTTTTAGCTATAGAAATGGCACATTGTTTACGTATTAATATGCCATTTCTATACTCTTTTAGTATGTTTACATATTACTATTTGACTTATATTTTCTTGTTTTCTGGCAATTATATTTTTAAGAACGTAGGATAATATGGCAAACAAGTTGACCGTATTAAAAAATACGCTTCTTAAAACGCAATCTTCTTTGCAAAATAACATGTTGACACCCAGAAGTTACTAAAATATTGACAAAAACATTTTAATTATTCATATAACCTATTAAGGAGAATATTTACGTATTTAACTTTTATAAGATTTATCCGTTTACACTCTTATAACCATCTGAAATTATACAATTTATTAATTTAAAAACTATCGTTCCATGCTATTAAAATTCATTGAATATTTTCTAAATTAAAATAAGTTTCAATTTTTATTTATAATTAAGTGATTATACACGCGATCTCCAGTAGATCGCGTGAGAAATTTAATTAATGCTTTCTCTATGGGGAACCTTTTCCAAAAATTCTCGAAAATGGTAATAGAATCAAATAGTTTTTTTGCATTAGAATTCTAATTAATTATTCTTTTAACATTCAGTTCGGAATTTCGAAAACACAATACGTTAATTTTTTACAGATTTTCTAAGATTTTAAAAATTTATAGAAAATTTACGAATTGTATTTTAAAAATTCTGAACCGTGAGTTAATAGAGGAATTAATTCGAAATCGAACGCAAAAAACTGTTTGATTCTAACTACTTCCGTTTTGAGAAATTTTGGATAAAGGATCTTCCCATAGGAAAAGCATTAAATTTTTTATGCCATCTACTGGAGATTGCGTGAGTAACCAAAGAGATTATGCATTATATAAAACCAGCCTTCTTTTATATTTATAATAAATATTATATTAGTAAAAGTAACAATGACAATTTGTGTTTCTTTCCCGTAGTGACAGTGATGATATGGAAATTGTACCGAAGGACTATAATCGTGATCTCCCACCAATTATTAACGGTAAGTTAAGGTTACTAAAATTATCCATATTTGAAATTTACATAGTTATAGATAGATTACTGTATATATAAATATGAAGGTTATCTATAGAAACACCCTTTATATATTTTAAATAGAATTCTAATATTCCGATTAGAAGGAACAGTAAATCCTTCAGTTACTGATATTATCACGAAAATGTTCTTTAATTGTACAGATTATTATTTAGTAACATAAGGAGAAACAAGAATAGAGGGAGACCCGAATTTGTAGGGCCTTTTGGCTCCCCAATTCTACTTTACACGTATTTAGGCATACCTATACTATAAAATACTTATACTATAAAATGTTATGGCATTCGAAACTATAAAATATAAAATAAAACTGTATTCGATGTATTAATTATAATTAAATATATATGCCACAATGCCGGGCTGCAATTTTTCCTCATAATGCTCTGAAATTTTGTAGTCTTCTCCCTTGTACAGTACATCATACTTTTACTGTTAAGAATAGTCATGCCGATCATCTACCTAACTCTGTTCTTGAGATTAAGGACAGTCTTGCGGACAGACGGTAGTGGGAATTAATCATCCCCGGATAGGACTGTAAAAAAACCCAAAGCTTTGGGATTTTATCTTATGTATGCCTAGTGCATTATATTAAGAAATATAGATATAATTTTGAATTTTAAACATTTTATTTTACTTTAAAATTACTTTTTAAACTTAAGTACAAATTTAATATTGAATATACAGTAGATGTAAAAAATAAGGACATTTCAAAGTAAACAAAATTACATTCAACATGTAATTGTAATTACGGGATTTAATATCGAGCGATTGAAATATTGTTGGATATTCAAGGACATAAATTTAAAATACTGTATTCAGTTAAATTATTCATTTCTAAAATATTTAAAAATTTATAACAATATTAATTATTATTAAGACGGCCCTTGTTAAAGGGGGGGCCTTTGTTAAACCAAATTAAGGTTTAACAAAGGCTTACTATAAAGGCTAATTATATATTACACTTTACAGGTAATTAATTATACAGATAATAAATACTAAAATTATTTACAGTGTTCAAGAAATAATAATAATTAACTCACGTGATTAATTATGTCAAGTATTTACTTCTAAGCTTCTCAATACAAGGATCTTGAAACCGAATTAACAAAATTTCTTTTATCTCAGATTCTTTCTTTATCGCAAAAGTGAGATAAAGAGTCACATGTTATGTTTTTTAGTAGTCAAATTTATAATAATGTAAAAATGCAAAAAATTCCGTTTTTTCAGATCTTCCAGTACCTGTTTATGTTTCCTGTCAAATACTTGGAATCGATAGCATAAATGAAGCAAGCATGGTGAGTGAACCAATAATTTACATGATTAATATCGTTTTATATTATGTAAATAGCTTCTACCGCATTATTTTTTTTATATTAACCATTATAATTCCTGTTATTATTTCTCTTGTATGAATATTTAAATCGTAATTTTTCTTTTGCTTACATAAATAGGGAAAGAGGACGAAAGTATAAATTAAAATCCAGAAACACGTGTCCAAATTTGTTTGTTCGTTAGGAGTTTTGTCATTCTCTCTTACGCAATGTAAAAAACACTATCTATCTCTCTTACCCTTATATTAAAAAATGGGTAATAGGTTACATATTAGTTTAGTTCAGTATTTTTCAACCTGTGGGTCGCGACAACCAGAGGGGTCGCAAAGCCTTACACGGGGGGTCGCGGGTTAAAGAAAAAGACAAGTGTTTGTAAGTCTTACACTACAATAAAAAAATCTAGAATTTTAGTGAGAAGGCTGTGCCTGTTTATTTTACAGTACAATTGGTTTTTCGATCGACATTTAAAGAAAGAAAATTAAATACGTAGTTTCTAAAATCACTGATATAGTTTTAATATGGCCCTGGGGGGGTCGCCAGAATTTTTTAACTTGTAAAGAGGTCGCGTATTCAAGAAGGTTGAAAAACACTGGTTTAGATTGTATCCAAGCTTTCATTTAGAATCGTTGGTTGATGAGTAAATGGGGGTTTTCTGGCACTTTTACGTTGAGGAACATGTGTAAGGCGAGTGGGGTAATTTCGGAACAAGGTATAAACTTAGGCTGAGAACCATTTCTCGATAGAAAAATGAGACAGGGGTAGCCTCAGATGATAAATATAATATCCATTCTTATTAACATTCCTTCGTGAAATATTGCTAGGCATTATTAACAATTGTTGGTACATTTGTTAGACTATTATCAACTATACTGATTTGGTGGCATTGCAAGTCTCAATTTTACTTTATAATTAGCATTGCTCTCGTGGATTTAATACTTAATTTCGATTTCTCTTTTTGACCATAGCAATTAATGAGTATTTAAAAATTTGGTTACATTCATACCAAGTAATTAAACTTTTCAATAACCTAATAGTTACAAACAATATGCAAACTGAAGTGATGGAATAAGCAACGCAACACTCGAGCGAACTGCCAAGAGGGAGTGCCTCTCAGGAGGACTTTTATAAGAAATGGTCCCTATTTAGGTGTAGGCACGCGAAGCAAACTAAGCAAACTTCACACGGCCAACATCTTGGACATGCACGATTCACGCGGCCAGCATGTTTGGCAGACACGAACCCGCAACCAACTAGCAATGTTCATTGGTTTTATCTATTGTGCTACTGGTGTGGCGCAAACAAAATGGTTTCTGTAAGGATGTCGTAATAAAATTTAAAATACTTTAACAGTAGCAAAGGTTTAGTAAACAAGTACTGTCGATCCTCATAGAATCATTTTCAGGCTACACAAATTTTTATTTTAAGTTTGATATTTGTGTAACACGAAGACCCTTTGAAGGTCGTAATTACTTGTTCACTAAACATTTATTTTTTTCGTACTTGGTTTGTTATTTTAGCGGTTATAGAATGTGTCATGCACCACCAAGTTAATCTATCACGAATCTATCACAAAGTTTAACTAACTATTCATAAACAAACACCTTAATAACGTTTTCTACTTTCATTAGATGGTATATTATTAATCACTATCACCAATTCTATTGATCATTTGATGATAACAATATTTTATACTATATTGAGATAGAAAGAATTAATAAAAATAATGTCTTATTCACTTTTAATATAACAGGCCGTCAATTTTACCACTAAATGAGGGGAGTAGACGCTATTACCGATAATTCCGTGAAAAGAAGATTCATTAAATCGAGGGCCTACTATAGTCTAATAAGATTAGTATCTAAATAATTAAAGTACATTTATTTTAAATAAACAAAAACATTTCAGTAACAAGTTGCGTAACTTTCCCGGTCCGACCCTACTCGAGATATGACACTTGACTCCTCTATATCCCCACCCCGTCGACTTTTAACCACCAAAATTTAACAAAATAGATACCCCTAACATACGAAACTCCCTGCAAAATTTCAGAAATTTTCGACGAAAGACAAGACTTATTAAGTTTTAAATTGTGTGAACATAATTATTAAGCTTTAAATTAGGGAAATGATTATAAACGTGCCACACACGCACATGGAGTTTCCCAGTTTAATATGCCAACATACAAGAAAAAGTCCCGATATTTTTGTTTGTATTTATAGATGTTCCAAAATCCCAGAGTTCAAAAATGTAAAAATCTTCGGGGGAGGGAGATCATTTTTTGACCGATCGCCATACTTTTCCTCTGTCATATTTATAATATAATTTCTGTTTATTATATAATAAAGGGAAATTATATTATAAATCTACAATATACAATGACATAATTACATCTATTGTATAATCGATGAAGTGTACTAAACGAGATGTATTTTACACGACACTTGTAGTGTTGTAAAACGAAATCGATTTTATTAATACTGAATTTCCTAAAGACAATTTTACTAAATTTATTTAGTAAAAATGTTTTAGATTCTCCCCTTAACTTGGAGGTACAATCTCCAACCCGTCGCTCGCAGTAGTGTTACGAATTTATGAATAATAAGCACTCAGAATTGGGTAGAAATAAATAATTCCACCCCTTAATCACTAATGTGTATTCCGTTTAATAAATTTATCTGTTCGTTTATACAGTAAAACCTGTATAAACCGGAATGGCACGAATATTTTTCCGTTTAGGCAGGTTCCGTTTTAGATAGGTTTTTCCGTGTTTATAACTAGCAGACGGGTCTTAGACAGTAAATGTGAAATATTTGTTGCAGATCGTTTAGAAACCAGACAGAGATTCTATTTTATATATATAGAATATTATTTACAAAGCTGCGTTTACTGTAGGTGTGTGTTTTGTATCGTGTGTATTGTGTATTTGTGTGCAAATTTAAAAAATACTAATGAAATTCTATTGTTTTGTTTATTTATTAACTTTAAATCGCTAAATTCGTTTTTAAGTCAATACATAAGAGCAATTTTTATATAGTTACTATTTGGGAATTTGTATATGTTTTACATAATGCATGTATTGTCTATGAAATTGCCGATATCTAAAACAATATCCAAAGAAGAGTAATAGATAAAGAGGGGAGAGTAGAATGTTAATGAATGTGTTATAAAACGAAATGAAATAGAAGCAATGGGCAAAATTAATAAACTTGTTTAAGACGGTTTGCATTGAGGAAGCATTATAAACAATCGACCAGAATAGTATCGAGTTACGTCAATAGCAACGGAAACGTGTCGAGAATATCACGAAGTGGTTCAGTGGGACAATTCACCGAACGAGTTCGTGACACGTGACACGGATGTAAGCTGATGATGATGTGAATTAAAAAAAGGAAAAAATTTATTGATATTTAGATTTTTATCAGCTCATTTATTATAAAACAAACACTCATTTTTATTTAATTTTAGGATTTCCGTTTACTTCTATTGATTATATCAGTTTGGAAAGATCCGAGATTGAATTTAAAGCATATAGTTTCGGAATATCCCGTTGTTTTTCCTTCTGGTGAAAGAGAGAAAATCTGGATGCCAAAATTTGGATTTCCTAATAGCAAAAAAATCGAGAAATTTGATGAAACGACGGGTTTTTCTGTTGTAAAAGTTTTAAAGGACGAATCATTATACGGAGTTCTCAGGTATATTAAATCGTAGTAATTAATTGTTTACAGATTATGTTAATTTAATTAATTTATAACATTCTTAAGATATTTATTTTACTGTTTAATTCATCTTTAATATGTTGTATGTATTTATATAATTTTTAAATTAAACACAACTTGATTTACAGGACAAATTTGTTAGTAGACTGCCCAATGGAATTACACGATTATCCTATGGATGTCCAGATTTGTCAATTTTTAATTTCTATCAGTAAGTTAACCACTCGTTTATTTTTCGTAAGAAAAACCTATTTATTTAGAAATATATTTTATACTTTTCCATGTTATTTAATGTCGTAAATAGGGCTAAATCTAATAAGTCAAAATTTCTCCTCGTAAGAATCTACAGGGTGCTCCGGAGAGCCACTAATACTAATATGAAAGACCTTTTTATGGCGGGTCACCATCTGGTTGTGAGGTAACTGCAACAGAGGATACCCTGTTACATGGAGAAGGGCATAGTAACTGCAAGTGTTAAATTACACTAAAATAAATTCAAAACAATAGCATGAGTATTTATAAGATGACACCTCTGCATTAATTAACCTGTCGTTTTATTTTCAAAACAGACATTTACATTAAAGTCCTCTTTACATATTTTACATCTTTTTATACTTTAACACAAAGTCAGACACCTTAGTATACCAGGCACTATCTCGTGACACCGACAATATTTTAACTTATTGAGAAAACAATATATTTTTTTAATTTTACCAATCGATATTTACTCAAAATTTTCTATTTATATCGTGCATTTATAGCTATTTTGGCAAGGTAAATAGAAAGCAAAAGAATTTGATTTGCCGTATTAAATGTTCGTGATGTGATACGAAACCATTAGTTAAAACAACTCTTATTAAAACAATACCTTGACCGACACGCGATGTGAGTATATCCATAAAGAAGTCTTAAGAGCTGCGAACAGAACCATTTACTAATACAATTATCGTGTAACAACCTTTAATTTAAAATACATATAAATGTCAATATATTTTGTGAAAAACGTTAAAAAATTGAAAGTTTCGCTGCGTGTCAATAAGCCTACATAGAATTGAACTGATTGGATGATTTTCAAGGTGGTGCCTCCCAAAAGGGCACTGTAGGGAAACTGGCTCATACCTAGATGTTAAATATAATATGATTATTATTCAATTTACTTACATATTTTACATTAATTAAGTTCTTTGTGCTAAATTTTATTACGTCATAAGTAAATATATTTAATGTAAGGCTATAAAGATTGTAGTAAGAATAAAATTTGGAATTTAGCCTATTTTTAAAACTATTTTATGATTTTTAAGAGGTATATACAGATAAAGAAACTGTATTAAAATGGTTGGGAGAAGAAGGAAGTCCTTATCAGTACCTTGGTAAAAGCGTTCATATCAGGAATATAAATTTACTAAAATTTCAGATGAATGATGTTCAAACAAAGAAATATACAGCTGTATGGGTCAGCGGTAAGTTGTACCACATTTATTTATTTTTTCTTATATTGTAGTTAAGTTTAATAACTGATTTTTTGAATTTTACATTCGATACATAAAGTACAGTGTGATTCAAATTATAGTTACCCTATTTGGCACCTTATGCAATGGGCAAAACCTCGTAATTTAATTTGCACATGTTTCAGACAATGGGGAGGAGCTTTATGAGAAGGAATAGTTCTAAAACCTATTGCTAGGAATGCTATGTAGTGTCCAGTTAGACTTAGAAAAATGTTCCTAGTCAACCATAATTAGCTTACTCAGACAGACACGTTTAATTACTGATAATTTTAATGAAAATTGTAATTGTTGACAATCAGTGTGAAGATACAATTTGTACTGCTGAAATGCAATACAATGCTGGTAAAGAGGTGGCTGTTAGTGTCAATCAGAGGATATGTTCGATGTGGTAGAAACGAGAAGCTAATACAGCAAGATAGAATTCTTAACTGCATCATGTAATTGATCTGATGAAATCTGACGTAAGTGTTGCAGTTAACAATTACAATCTTTATTAAAATTTTTACTAGTTAAACGTGTCTATCTGAGTAAGCAAATTATAATATATTAGGAACTTTTTGTAAATCTAATTTATGTGCATCTCTAGCGGTAAGTTTTAGAACTATTGTTTCACATAAAACTCTTTCCATGATTTGAAAAACGTGCAAGCAAATTTAACGAGGTTTTACCCATTCTGAATCAGGTAACTTTATATACAGGATGATAGAAATTAAAGAAAAATTCTTTTGAGATTTAAAAACATAATTTATTTAATTTTGATGAAATTAATAATATAAAGTTTTTACTTTCCATGAGCGTAAATAAACCTATTCTACATGTCTAATTATGAACTTATCAATTTAGAGTTTTACAATCATCTGTATCAGTAGAGCATTTGATAGACATTTATATATAAAGGTTTTTAAAAATTTTAAAACAAAATCACGTAATAAATACTTTTCTCCATTATGTACTCGATAACTTCAATATTAGTCTGCATGTAGAATGCAGCTTACTGACTTTTTTGTCATTTAATACACTAAATTCACGTGAGCATGAACATCCTAAAGATCAATATAGTAGTTTGAAATGCATACCCTTAATAACATCAGAGTTGAATATTACAGCTCTGTTAACTGACAATATGAGATTTGAAAGACAGACAGATACAAATCTATGCACGGCAAATAAAAATCAATTTCATTTTCGGCGCCATTATTCTTTTCAAAAGAAACAGATATGAATAAAATACGAAGCAGATAGTAACCATTATATTATTACTGTATCAATAATTCCTTGTGATTAATAAATATTTCATAAAAATTCTTTATTATTTGCTTTGTATTTATGTTTATGTTTATCTGTGCAGATAATAATACCAAATTCAAATTGCCGACTGAAAAAATGGTTTTAAAATCTACTTTATTTTTATACAAATATGTATTAAAATAAGTAACAATTTAAAAGCCATCAAAGTATCAGACAGAGAAAGTAAATTGTCACCCCATGTTAAGTAATGAGCAGTTGTCCCGTAATTTGTCCACTATAATTTAAATTTTGAACGGGCTTGTAAAATATTGAAAATTTTACAGGCCCCTTCAAATTACGACGCACAGCATATGAACCATTTAATACAAAAATTCAATTTAGTAATCTTCTTGAACAATATTTTGCCTTACTAAAGTAGCTAAAATCACCGAACATGCCTGATCACGGGTTGGCCACATGTGGTTTTTCGGATTGTTGTGTGACGCACACTTAGTGACGTAATATTAACAGGAGTCGAATATCGAGAAATCAGCATTTCAAGCTATCTACTCACGTACGCAGCGTGTTCTTTCGTAGTAAACTAGTCATGATCTACGACTTTATAATTGTCATTTTTTGTATTGTGCATAGTTTCCGAGACAGAAGCCCTTACTTCCGAATTTTACCGCTGTGTCGCTGCAAGCGATCACTTCTCGTAGCGTATAATTACCACTAAAATTGGGCTGGAATTTAATTTAAAACTTGCTGCCCAATTTTAGTGGTGACAATAAATTGCAGACCTATACATTCCTACATATATGAGCCATTCACAAGCCAAATCGATTAACTCCACATTTCGATTTTTTTTTTTTAATTTTAGTGTGAAAGCATTTGATATACTCTTAACTTATCATTAGGGAAACTTATGAATATAAAAAAGGATTGATACCACTTAATGATAAAATTTTATTGGCTATCGAAAAATATTTTATTTATTTCAGAAGCCAATCTAATTAACTCCATACTGTAACGTTAATCCGTCAGCGCACACTGCGATTGCAATGCTGCAATATGCGCTGACCAATGCTTTATAGATAACGGTGAATTATTTAATATTATTTCATCACAAAAAGTAAGTAAAAAATTAGTTACAGTGTAACTGCCGCAGAAGTAAGTATACTTGTGGAATATTAAACAATTGTTTTAATTTTGGTGACAATTGTTTTTAGAAAAAAGAAAAGTTATACCCGTTACATCAAGATGGATGAAACTAAAAATAATTTTTTTCATTCCTCCTATTAAACGTGATTTTTATAAACATTTAAGATCAAATCGACATGATGGGACCTCAAAACTCAAATACAGCTGACGAAGAAGAAAGACATCGTTTATGTTGATGAATAATCAGTTTAAACAAAATAATAACAACCATTGTAACAGTAACAAAATAGTTATTATTCATTTTGGCGAAAAATCTTTAATTAAAAAAATGTACGCTAATGCCAAGACTGAATTTGATGTTATTAAGTTTTTCAATTGCCAAATCGATTAAGTCCCTCAATCACACAAAACTGTAATAATAATAATAACGATTATAGCGTATCAATGCTATCTTATACATTTTGTATGTAGTTAAATAAAAGCTACATCTACAATAATAAATTCTACAATGTTTATTTGAATTTATATTTTACAAGGAATTTTAAAAAAGAATGTATTACTTTTGTCACTTTAATCTATTTTTTGTTTTATGAAGTTAATCGATTTGGCAAGTGAGCGGTACATATATAGATTTACTCCTCGCAATAGATTAAATCACCATTAAAATATATTATAGATATTATTTATATAATTACTTAAAAATAGTTTTAATAACAGAAACTCATATTAATTAATTAGTAATTATTGTTTTTCTATGGTCATCAACATTTACTTTTTCATTATTTAATAATTTAAAGATATAAAATTAATTACATAAGAGATACAGTAGAGCGTCGGTTATCCGAAAGACTTTCAGCCTAAAATATAATTTTTATTTGTTTTTGTATTTTTCAATGTATTTATTTCGTTTGTAAAACATAAAGAAATCATTTTTAAATTAAATTAACGATACAACAGCCACGATTATTATTTTAAAAAGTTTACGTTAGGCTTAAGATCGACAAAAATTCAACGCGAAGCGACACGCAACGGAGAAAAATTTCAACACGGGATAGATTAATATATTTTTTCGTATATAATCGGTTATCCGAAAAATAAGTTATCCGAACAACCCCAGTCCCCAATTGATTCGGATAAACGACGCTCTACTGTAATTTAATTTAATGAATACATATTTATTCCGTTTATCTAACCCTTAATTACATCTGCTCGTATAAAGATTAATTACTATTCTATCAAATTTCAGTATGGCATTATTATTTATAATTTACGAAGCATTAAAATAATATCATCATTATGTGCTACTTATGCGCAAAATGCTAATTTCATGCAATATTTCCATAATTTATAAATTGTAATTAAAGTCTAAGTATTACACAATAAATCGTGTTAGATTAGGTTCTGTTTTCCTCATAAAACACCTTACAATTTTAGATGCCCAAGGTCAGGATCTGCTCCTTACCATGGCTAACTAAACCTGTAGTGATTTAATATTTGAGATGTTCATTTTCCTTTTATTTTCCCGGCGGTTATGTATACATAACAAGGAAAAGTATTGGAATCGTGTCAAATTTGACATCAGAAATTTTTCAGATCTCCACATTTTCAGACCTCCTGAATCCAAAAGTCAAAAAAAGGAAAAATTTCCTGTGTGGGAGTATTGGCAAGCGTGTATTTCCTTTATTATCTCAGGATAAATTAAAAATTAAAAATTAAAATTTGGTATGGTAACTTATAAATCACAGACCTTGGTGCTAGTAAATTTTGGTGGTTAAAGGTCGAGGGGATGGGGATATAAAGGGGTCATGTGTCATATCTTTGTTGGGTTCAGACAATAAAGAGTTTACTCGTTATTAGTATTTACAGTTTATATAGATATAAACTCGCCACTACGTTGAAAATTAAGCTTTTTGCCATTTTATACTGATTAATAATAATATAAACACTTTTTATAACAAAATCAAGCAATAGATGACGTGATTTTGTTATAACACACAACATAAGTTTATTTATCGAGATTAATAATATACGTTTCAAATAACATCTCATAACAGTCGGGAATGTTACGCAACTCGTTGTTGCATTTTTTTTCAAATATAAATTGACGAATCTATTGTATTTTAATTTCTAATTAATGTATGAAAAAAATTATATTTCTTTTTTTTATTTCTTTTGTCTGGCAAATTTTGGTCACTTTCTAGCTTTCCAAGGTTACACTGAGCCACAATAAAACATTGGACACTGCAGAGTTTATTATTTTTTTCTGGGAAAAACACGGTAAATATTTTTAGTGGCCAACAGATTGCAGTATCAACTAAAATAAAAATTTCTAACTTTCCTTTAACCGGTCTCATGATAAATACTAAAATTTATCTTGTGTCCGAGATTCCCCATATTTAGTTGGGATGGATTTTTCCCTGAGGCGTGGTGCAGGTGTTTGTCTATGAGATTAGACCTTCTCAAACAAAGAATCCTAGGAATATTTTCGAAAACGATATATCAACACGCCTCCTCATGATCATGGCCAAATCCTCAATTGTACTGGAAAAAAGACTTTCTTAGAATCTATGTCCTCTTCGTATTCGAATTCCATGATGACAGACAAGAGAATACATTAATGTATTATTGTTCTGTTCATGGTAATTAACCTATTTTCAGCTACTTGAAAGAAAAAAAGAGACAACAGCTTATATCAAACGTCATAATAAAATTAATCATGAACATAACAACGTTCATATTTTAAATATTCCAAATAAATTTAAGCGTCAAATAATTTATTTACTTTTCCTGCTGTTGAAAAACAAGTGCTCATTCAATTCTCCGAACTTCTGTAAATAATTGTAAAATCCTTTCTGGAAGTGAAAATTTTAATTTAAAATTTATATTTATAACTATTTATTTATTATATAAGATGTTTTGTTAAATAATTTCAGGTAATTTTACTACGTTAATTGCCGAATTTAAGTTTACACGACGTCTTACTGGAAACCTGATGAATGTCTACATCCCTAGTACGTTAGTGGTCATGCTGTCGTGGCTGTCATTTTGGATCGATGTTCACGCAGCACCCGCACGCATCACTTTGGGTGTGACTTCAATCCTGACTTTAGTCACTCATTTGGTGCAGTCCAGAAGCTTCGTGCCTCCTGTGGATTATTTAAAGGCTCTGGATGTCTGGTTTATATTCTGCATCGTTCTGATATTTTTATCTTTACTGGAATATGCTTTAGCATATAATTTCGTCTTAAAAAAGCGAACGGTATGTTCACAGTTAACTGCTTTTTAACATTTTAAAAATATATTTCTGTTATTTTATTTTATACAGAGTAGAAATTACTGCCCATAAATATAAACTTTTATATATTTAGCAAAATCTCTGAAATATTTGACTTAAAAATAATTAATTAATGGGTGGTAGATGTACTCCTTGTATGAGCTACAGTGTTATTCCACTATTATTCATATAAGGAGTGCATCTATCACTCAATAATTAATTACATACAGACAAAACATGTACACTATTTCTTTCAAAATACATTTTATCAACTAATATTGTTGCAAATTTTATGATTAGTAAAGTATTTTTGAAGACATTATCTCTCTTTTAACGGCAGCATAATACGGATATAACAGATGCGGTAAGTTAGCTCCCCTCGTGCTTTAAACCAATATTTCCCTGAAGCGTACTTGAAAACTACCCGGGAAAGCGGACTCCAGCTGTTCTCAAGGTCAACCAGTTTGTAAACAATGTAGACTGCACGTGTGAAATTTCACGCCTTGTTAAACGAAAGAATAACAATCCTTACAGCTATATTTTTCAAATAAAAGCATTTATTTTAAATTATTTTTATTTTTTATATACTTTTTTGTAAAAACACTTTTCGGGGGTTTTTATTTTGCGGGAATTATTTGCCGGCAATTTTTTTGGATGTCAGATTTGCGTTTAAGCGGAAATAATTATTTCATATAAGAAATAAATTTTTTGTGGATTTCTTAGTTGCATTTGAAGCGAAACAAAGTAGTTAATAATAAATTTTGGGAACGTTTGATATATCATTAATAATACGATAAAATTTGTCAATTTGGACACCGTTTTTGTGATTTAAGTTAGATTTTTTTAGAAATTTGTGTCTCTAATTTTTAACTTTGAGTTATTCTACACAGTTTCTATTTTAAGGTCTTATCAGTTAAATGCTGACAAGCAAACTTATGACAAACGTCCTTTTTATGGCTTTCAGAGAGTTTTTACACATTCCTGATCACTAATAACATCAGGCTATTCGTGGGTTAATTTTGCTAAGAAGCAAATAGCATTCGAACTTGCATGATAATACAGATAATCTACTATATAAAACTGAAAAACTGGTCAGTCTTTGTCACGGCAAATAGTTTACTACGACAATAGTGGAAACTTCTGAAAACTGGCGACAAGCTTCTGCCCTCCAATCTAGTGGTTGGAGGAGATAAATAAACTTCACTCCATTTGTACTGCGTGTATAAGGAGACGTTTTTGGGTATTAAATTAATTAATATAAAGTTTTGAACATTTTTATATCACACAATAATTAGAGTGGCCGGAAGAGGAGTTATTTGCGCTATGTATGGATGCTTTAATTATAAGATACAAAGTGATCACAAGTCGTTGTACAAATTCCCTAAAAACAAACAAGTGTATGTAAATTAATAAGCAATTAGATTGCTTTCATTTATATCAACATTCCTCCTTTAAAATATTGCTATCATTCAACGTATGTGTTTATATTTATTTTCAGATGCACTCAGTGGGTTATTAAGAGCAAAAGGTCCGATTTAGACAAGATTTTGAAAACAAAAGGGCCAGAATATTTAAATAGAAATTATGTCGTGTGTTCCGACCATTTTACGGAAAAAGATTATCTTCAGAAATATCAGCAATATTTCAAAACAGTTTTAATATATTTTTNTCTGGAAACGGGGGACCTAATTCTTGCATTTTGTGAAAACGGGTAAGATTGGCTATAATGTAATTATCTTAATCTTCACTATCGTTACTTTTTGCCCACAAATAAAAACCCAGCGAAGCGGGTTCTTGCAGCTAGTTTTCATATAAAAAATAAATTTTTTGTGGATTTCTGAGTGGCATTCGGATCGAAACAAAAGTCTGAAAGGAGTTAATTAAAAATGCTGATTATGATAACATGTCACACTAGATTGACAGTATCGATGTGTGGAAATAGCAATTAATCGCTAATATATTTTTCTTTTAAGGCAATTTTGTAAATAAAAACGTCACAGTTTGATAAATAATTATTTTCTACAGTATAATTTAAATTTTATTAAATTAACGAGCAAAACTTGCGCCAATGTTGGATGATTTTGATCTTATTGATACCCTTCGGCATTCAATAGATCAACAGAAACTTTTAAAAATAATTTTGTACACATTTTTACTTAAAAAATTCGCTTTATTTGCAGTAAAATGGTAGTACAAAAAAGGTATTCATTAACCATTTTACCTGATTGAAAAGTGATAAAGTTTCAGTATAAACAGTAAAGTTATTTGCTTTACTACTTATTCATGATGTTGGGTATTGATTTTAAAAATGGTATAAATCATTTTTTAAGCTAAATTATACAAATATTTTGTTGTAAAAATAATCTGTATATATTTTGTTTCTTCTGTTAGGCCAAAGAAACTCGTGTTCGTGCATTCCGTCCAGATTCTAAAGAGAAAGAATCTCGATTAGTCAAAGTGTGGATATCGTACTTGAAAGATAAAACTTCTACTCTAATTGAAGCGAAGGACTTGAATGTTTACGATAAAGTGTCAAGATACTTGTTTCCCTTTGTGTTTGTTAATTTTGCAAGCTTTTATTGTGTATATTATCTATCGAATAGAGATTTATAACATGAAAGAACCACAAGAATGGTGAATGGTTGATTACTACGATTTTCAAAGCTGTCTAGAACGATATCTAGCAGTTCAAATATAAAAATTTGGTATGTGGCATTTCAAATCAGGAGGAAGATATTTTTGTAATAGTACCAAAACTCATCACTTGCCCTTTTGACGCTGCAAGCAACAGACATTTCATTTGACAAGACATTACAAGACACGTTTTATATGTCTTGTAATATCTTTACATAGCGATGCAGGGAATAGTGGTCAGTGTAATCCCCAATTTGAACATGTAAAACACGAGCCGGCTGTTGACCAATGTGTTTACTGGTCCCATGTGACATTTTTCACATGCAGTGTGATGGTGCCTTTCTAAGCTGCCAAATTTGCAACATATCCTGTGTGTCCTCACAAATGAAATTATCTTCTCGTTACTTGCAATGCTAAAAGTATCATAACCTGAGTTTTAGTACTAATTTTTATTATGGAAATATCTTCCGTATGTCTTCAAATGTCATCATGCCAAACTTGTATTGCAAGTCATTTATACAATATTTATCAGCAAAAAAACAACAAACTACAAATACTTATCTTCACTTATAATTTAGTG
The DNA here is from genome assembly GCF_000671375.1 of Centruroides sculpturatus. Classification (NCBI taxonomy): domain Eukaryota; kingdom Metazoa; phylum Arthropoda; class Arachnida; order Scorpiones; family Buthidae; genus Centruroides; species Centruroides sculpturatus. Next base: position 169,587 of record NW_019385217.1, read on the forward strand.
TTGACTGAGACTAAAAAATATAGAAATTAAAAGAAATTATTCAGATAAGAAATCTAAAAGTACAAAATATACGTGTATTTATTTACTGATGCCAACATTTATAATCTAATTATTATTAAATTGAAAATTTGCCCAACGTCAAATTCTTATAATTTTCAATGGATTTTGGTAGCTACTAACGTATTCTTATAAAGAATCTGCTTCGTTCAATTTCTCAACATTAATTTCTATTACAAGCAAATTTTTCATTCTTATGTATTCACTTAATGTTAACATTACTCGACCCATTACATGTACAATCTATTTATATATATGTATATACTAGATATACATAAATAAAACTTCCTTATTGCAGTGATAAAAGCTATTTTTTAATAATAAGTGGCTAGGAAATCAATAAACTTTTTAAAAATATTTTCAGAAAAAATTGAATTTATTAATAAAAGTAATTAGAAATGGAAGGTTATCATCATAAAGATGAAATATTATAATTTATATTTCAATTCAATTCACCTGAAAGGTCTCAATACTTTGGTTTGCATGAGTTTGTTGAGTTTTGCCTTAAATAATGATTCTGTAATTCACAACTATTTAATATTCGAATTATTAAATATTTTTAATTACTGAATAATACGACAAAAATTGAGTATTATTAAAGAAGTGAAATGAATAATCATTTTCAAAGTTATGTGATCTCAGAACCTGAACCTGATATAAGTTTGTCAACAACATTTATCTTATTTTGTAACAGTGAAAGAGTCAAAATAATTTTGTAATTAAATTTTATAAATAAATATTTTTTATGAAAAGCCTACTTTTTTGTATTTATATATGAAAAATCAACAAGTAATTATTTATTTTGACATCGTCACAATGCTGGGCAGCAATTTTTCATCACAATGCTCTCAATTTTAGTAGTGTCTTGCCCCTGTACATCATACTTTTCCTATTAACAATGGAGTCACATAGGATATCTATCTAACTTTTCAAACAACTTTAATCTGTGTTAAGTAGTCACATTGAATTGCTCTGTTGTTGCTCTTTATCTGGGCCTGATCAAATGACACCACCTAAATGATCTAAATAAGAGTTATAGTGTTGTAGCTATTCTGTATATATATATAAATGCTCTATAAAAACCTATAACAAACACAAAATTATTCAGTATTTCTTTGATCTCTTGTGGCAAAATTACGATATGAATTTGTGATTTTAATTTTAATGTAAATGTGACTTCTTACAAAACTCAACATTCTCCCAGCTGTTAGGATTTATATAACAAAACGAAAGTGGTACAATCAGTAAAAAAATGGCCCCCAAGAGCACTCGGGGGACCTTGAAACATCGAAAAATGCCAAAAATCAGCGATTTTTTTTTCAATATATATGGATGTTAGTGGGTAGGGAGATACGATTTTGTTCAACCTCTTTGAAGCTTAATAACTCCTGTGTTGTTTTTTTTTTGTCAAAAATTTCTGAAATTTTGCAGGAAGGTTTATATATTAGGGTCATTCAAACTGTTAAATTTTGGTGGTTAAAGATCTAGGAGGTGGGGAGACAGATGGAATCATGTGTCATATTTCGAGTGGAGACAGACTAATGAAGAATTTACGCGTTATTAACATTTACAATTTTTTATAAAACTCCTCCCTACCCTGAAAATTAATATTTCTACCATTTTATAATAGTTAATTATATTAAAAAATTTAAAACAAAGTATCATAATAGATGGCGCAACACACAATTTTAATTTTCTTGCCAGGAAAGTTACGCAACACGTTGCTGGTGTTTTACTTAATCCTATATATACTTCTCACTACATAATAATTCATACTATCATAAAGGGTACTGTACAACATGTATAACACTGAATATTACTGTAAAATACAGGTACATATATAGTTAATGCACATTGTTGAGCAGTATGATTTATTCATGTTATCTCTTAGTATGAAAAGTAGGTGCACCGGGAGCGAAGTTTCTAAGAATTTCTCTCTCACATACGCGCTAGTGCTGACAGGCAATATGAAGCTGTAAGCCATGCTTCTATTGCTATCATAATGTGTTTTCTACAAAGTTTTACTGTAAATTGCAGTAGAACTTCATTATTTTTTTCTTTTTTCCTATACATACAATGATTCATTTTTATTCTGGTACGTTTAAAAAACGCTAATTTCGTTAGTTCTAAATTGTGCTTTACAAATAAGAAAAGAAGTTCTGTACTTTTTATCATGTGGGAAAGTTACCTTATACTTTTGAGGATTCAAATACACATAAAACTTCTGCTGCATATTTTTGATCTGTTAGGAACCAACTTTTCCATGGACTCAACAACAATAATATGAAGATTATATAAAATTTATCATGTCGGCAATTTGGTATGAATAATCGAATAGTCACATTGAAATGTAATTGTTAAGTTACGAGATCGAAATCATTGGCGTATTTCAGATATCTTAAGGGGTATAGAGATTTTATGTGGTTTCTAAGCTGTGATCTGCATGACCCTAGCATTTGTAGACCATGGGTAAGTAAGCAATGGGAAAGATTCACTAAAAAATAAAAGTGTTTCGATGTTCACATTTTAATAGCTTAATTTAAAATATACATTTTTCAAATTCTCACACACACTTGTTATGATTAAACAATTGCCTTCTAAAATTCAGCTACTGTATATTCACACAAGAGAGAGGGGGGAAAAACAAACATTTGTACTTTTAAATTATTCTAAAACAAAATTTTTAAGTAATGTTATAAAAGAAAATTTAAAAATAAAAAGTCTAGCAACGAGTTGCTTAACTTTCCCGGCAACGTTTAGTGATCGTTACATGAGATTAAAAGAGTGGACAATGTATTGGGCATACCTATACTATAGTGTTGTATTTTATACCACTGTGCAGTAAAGCACAACCGTATCCACAGAATTAATATGTTTGCAAAATGGTAGTAAAAGCTAATTGATATCTTTCTTCAATTTATATTGTAAAAGATGTAGTCTGTACGTACGATTATCTTTCTTCTTACTAAGTTCTACAGACATTTACTGCCATTTATCGAGTTGAAATAAAGATTTATTTTGATCATCATCTGCATGAAGGATCCCAACAATCTCCATTTAAAGCTCTGTAAACAATACATTCAGTTTAGGAACGCGCGATTTTTCTGTTCAATTGGCCACGTAAAAGAGGATAAATAACGCTCACCACTCTCCTCTCATCAAAAACCCGATAAACATAAACATATCTTGAATTTTAAATTTGGTTTTGTGTGTATTTACTATAGTAATGTTAAACAATAGGGGGCTTCACCCACCCCACTATTCTTGTACAAAAAACGACCAATGGAAGCGTTTTAACATTTTAAAAAATGAAAATTATTTAATTATATAAGGAGTCGTTTCAGAAGACCTAGAAAAATACTGTATATGAAGAATTTAGAGTTCAATAGAATCAACCTGTATGTTATAGTAGATAGCACTAATTGGAAGAACACTTATGTACTATATACTACATTATGTACTATATATAATTACGTAGGGCCTATCTGTATATAATATACAAACTATTAGAGCTGATGTTTACGAACTAAATCCAAGTAAAAACTGATAGGCTGCGTGCCTATCAGCTATTTAAAAATTTACAAATTAAAATATGTATACAGTATATGCTTTCTACATTGTAAACATAAATATATCAAATACAGGTCACGCTTCCATAAATTATTTATTTATTTATTTTTTAAATATATAAATTGAATTTGAATTCGAATTAATGGATACAATAATTATCATAAAAAATTTTTAAAATACAACGAACAATTATTTTAATGTGACATCGTCACAATGTTGGGCTGCAAGTTTTTTAATCATATTTTTTAAATTATTTAATTTAAAATATATGCTTTCCATCTCAAATTAGTAGTAGCTTGCCCCTGTACATCATACTTTCCTTTAGGAATAGAGTCTTACCGGTCATCTATGCCTTTCGAGTGGAAATTTTTTAATTGAAATAACGCGACTTCTATATTGTGCCGGAAGTTCGTAAATATTTAATCACGACCTCCTTCTCCTCCGGTTTCCATATTTATCTCAATTTTCATTCATCTAATACGCTTCATAAGATTAAGGAAAGACAGACAGACGGACAGGCGAAGAAGAATGGGAATTATAGATCTATAAATTGCAGCCCAATTATTTTTGTCAAATAATTTGATTAAATGTAGGCTAACGCTATACATAATGTATTGATAATTATGAAATTTCATCTTTTATCATTATGTCAATTAAGTGAGATTCAATAAAGTGAATAAAATTAAATTTCAAAAACAACAAATGGGATCATTTTATGGTTTTCTCATTTCAATTGCGTGTTTATAACAATCAATATGCATCATAACAGCGTGTTGTTCTGCTAACTATACTTTATCGAATAAACACACAGCAAGGTTACTATCCTTCTGCTTGTTTTCATCATGGCATATACAATGATGCTGCTTCCTTTCGTCAGTGTTATTCTCTTCTCCATTACATGCATGTGGTAAGTTAATTATTCTTTTCTAGTATTATTTAAAATAAATTGTAAAAATTGTACTGTTTATTGTAAAATATGTCCTAGTAGAGATTTATAAAATAAATTATATAAAATAAGGACACAGAAGCATATGAATTAATAGTACAATTTTAACTTTAAATACGCGACTAAATAATAGATAACTTTTCTTAAAAAGCGGTTTGCACAATGTTACTCTGTTATAATTCGATTGCTCTATTGTTTTCTGATTATCTAACCTAATGTTTCCTATATGTAAAGGTATAAATTACTTTGTGCTTGTAAATAAATAAACAAATTAATTAATTAAAATAATATTTTATCTAGTTATTTTGTATTTTTATACACAATTTAAATTTTAGATCGCTCATTTAANGACGAAAATTCAACGCGAAGCGACACGCAACGGAGAAAAATTTCAACACGGGATAGATTAATATATTTTTTCGTATATAATCGGTTATCCGAAAAATAAGTTATCCGAACAACCCCAGTCCCCAATTGATTCGGATAAACGACGCTCTACTGTAATTTAATTTAATGAATACATATTTATTCCGTTTATCTAACCCTTAATTACATCTGCTCGTATAAAGATTAATTACTATTCTATCAAATTTCAGTATGGCATTATTATTTATAATTTACGAAGCATTAAAATAATATCATCATTATGTGCTACTTATGCGCAAAATGCTAATTTCATGCAATATTTCCATAATTTATAAATTGTAATTAAAGTCTAAGTATTACACAATAAATCGTGTTAGATTAGGTTCTGTTTTCCTCATAAAACACCTTACAATTTTAGATGCCCAAGGTCAGGATCTGCTCCTTACCATGGCTAACTAAACCTGTAGTGATTTAATATTTGAGATGTTCATTTTCCTTTTATTTTCCCGGCGGTTATGTATACATAACAAGGAAAAGTATTGGAATCGTGTCAAATTTGACATCAGAAATTTTTCAGATCTCCACATTTTCAGACCTCCTGAATCCAAAAGTCAAAAAAAGGAAAAATTTCCTGTGTGGGAGTATTGGCAAGCGTGTATTTCCTTTATTATCTCAGGATAAATTAAAAATTAAAAATTAAAATTTGGTATGGTAACTTATAAATCACAGACCTTGGTGCTAGTAAATTTTGGTGGTTAAAGGTCGAGGGGATGGGGATATAAAGGGGTCATGTGTCATATCTTTGTTGGGTTCAGACAATAAAGAGTTTACTCGTTATTAGTATTTACAGTTTATATAGATATAAACTCGCCACTACGTTGAAAATTAAGCTTTTTGCCATTTTATACTGATTAATAATAATATAAACACTTTTTATAACAAAATCAAGCAATAGATGACGTGATTTTGTTATAACACACAACATAAGTTTATTTATCGAGATTAATAATATACGTTTCAAATAACATCTCATAACAGTCGGGAATGTTACGCAACTCGTTGTTGCATTTTTTTTCAAATATAAATTGACGAATCTATTGTATTTTAATTTCTAATTAATGTATGAAAAAAATTATATTTCTTTTTTTTATTTCTTTTGTCTGGCAAATTTTGGTCACTTTCTAGCTTTCCAAGGTTACACTGAGCCACAATAAAACATTGGACACTGCAGAGTTTATTATTTTTTTCTGGGAAAAACACGGTAAATATTTTTAGTGGCCAACAGATTGCAGTATCAACTAAAATAAAAATTTCTAACTTTCCTTTAACCGGTCTCATGATAAATACTAAAATTTATCTTGTGTCCGAGATTCCCCATATTTAGTTGGGATGGATTTTTCCCTGAGGCGTGGTGCAGGTGTTTGTCTATGAGATTAGACCTTCTCAAACAAAGAATCCTAGGAATATTTTCGAAAACGATATATCAACACGCCTCCTCATGATCATGGCCAAATCCTCAATTGTACTGGAAAAAAGACTTTCTTAGAATCTATGTCCTCTTCGTATTCGAATTCCATGATGACAGACAAGAGAATACATTAATGTATTATTGTTCTGTTCATGGTAATTAACCTATTTTCAGCTACTTGAAAGAAAAAAAGAGACAACAGCTTATATCAAACGTCATAATAAAATTAATCATGAACATAACAACGTTCATATTTTAAATATTCCAAATAAATTTAAGCGTCAAATAATTTATTTACTTTTCCTGCTGTTGAAAAACAAGTGCTCATTCAATTCTCCGAACTTCTGTAAATAATTGTAAAATCCTTTCTGGAAGTGAAAATTTTAATTTAAAATTTATATTTATAACTATTTATTTATTATATAAGATGTTTTGTTAAATAATTTCAGGTAATTTTACTACGTTAATTGCCGAATTTAAGTTTACACGACGTCTTACTGGAAACCTGATGAATGTCTACATCCCTAGTACGTTAGTGGTCATGCTGTCGTGGCTGTCATTTTGGATCGATGTTCACGCAGCACCCGCACGCATCACTTTGGGTGTGACTTCAATCCTGACTTTAGTCACTCATTTGGTGCAGTCCAGAAGCTTCGTGCCTCCTGTGGATTATTTAAAGGCTCTGGATGTCTGGTTTATATTCTGCATCGTTCTGATATTTTTATCTTTACTGGAATATGCTTTAGCATATAATTTCGTCTTAAAAAAGCGAACGGTATGTTCACAGTTAACTGCTTTTTAACATTTTAAAAATATATTTCTGTTATTTTATTTTATACAGAGTAGAAATTACTGCCCATAAATATAAACTTTTATATATTTAGCAAAATCTCTGAAATATTTGACTTAAAAATAATTAATTAATGGGTGGTAGATGTACTCCTTGTATGAGCTACAGTGTTATTCCACTATTATTCATATAAGGAGTGCATCTATCACTCAATAATTAATTACATACAGACAAAACATGTACACTATTTCTTTCAAAATACATTTTATCAACTAATATTGTTGCAAATTTTATGATTAGTAAAGTATTTTTGAAGACATTATCTCTCTTTTAACGGCAGCATAATACGGATATAACAGATGCGGTAAGTTAGCTCCCCTCGTGCTTTAAACCAATATTTCCCTGAAGCGTACTTGAAAACTACCCGGGAAAGCGGACTCCAGCTGTTCTCAAGGTCAACCAGTTTGTAAACAATGTAGACTGCACGTGTGAAATTTCACGCCTTGTTAAACGAAAGAATAACAATCCTTACAGCTATATTTTTCAAATAAAAGCATTTATTTTAAATTATTTTTATTTTTTTATATACTTTATTTTGTAAGAACACTTTTTGGAGGGGTTTTTATTTCACGGGAATTATTTCCCGGCAATTTTTTTGGATGTTAGATTTGCGTTTAAGTGGAAATAATTATTTCATATAAAAAATAAATTTTTTGTGGATTTCTGAGTGGCATTCGGATCAAAATAAATGTAGTGAATGGGTTAAACTACTTAAACTACCTTAAAACTAATAACTTATAACTTAAACCAAGGAAAAGAACAGGAGAACTGAAAACCAAAACACAGTATAACCAAAAAACTCAAAAACAAGGTGTCCTAGAAATACGAAACTAACAGGGGAACAAAGCACCTACTAAGGGAAAGAATTACAAAGGGAAAACTAACTACAAAAAACAGAAACCAAAAATGCCAAAATACTAACTAACACCGAAAAAGCTATGAAAATGGCCAGGCAGTTGAAATTGGCCTAGTAAGGCCTAACTATGAACTTACAGCCAAAAAGGCTGAAGAGCAACTCAGGAAAACCTGAAAAACCAAAAATACTGCAATGCAGTAAAATCCAAAAACCTCGAAAACTAGTTGACTGAGAAAAACCAAAATTATAGGGAAAGCTAAACACTGTAAGGAACCAAGTCTGAACATTATTTTTATTTACTTTTATTTTGCTTTTTATTATATTTTTGTTTGGGGCTTATGTTTTGTTAGGACGAAGGTTTCCTCACCATTCACCTTAAAAACTTAAAAATAGAAGAGAAACCAACTCACCAACGAGAGAAAAGCGCTGTAGAGAAAAACTCACGCACACTTGCGTTCCCGAGCGGAAAAAAGTAAGTCCGCACCGAGAAAAAGGGGGGGGAGAAGACCCCACAAGCACAACTTAAATTCGCTAAACCTTAAAAGAATAAAACATCCCAAAAATTGTAAAAAAGAATAATGTAAAAGGTTAGCAAGTATTGTCGGAAAATAGGCTGCCAGACAAATAGAAAAAGTTTATTGTTAG